>NC_052501.1:35715718-35744818 GCF_016617805.1 Bactrocera tryoni
CAGCGTTATCTGGACAAAGCGATTCATAATGATATAATTTTGATTCAGCACCAAGTTATGACTTTTCTCCAAACGTTCCAAAATAATTACCATAGCCGCATTTTTTTAATATTTCTCCATGAAAATTTTTATGCAATATTCTTCGAAGATTATGCTCTTATAAAAATGTAACAAAGATACTTCAATTGTTTCCTAAAAGATCATATAAATAAGCCATGTTTTACATGAATTCTAATGTACCACTGCAACACATCTTGAATCATCCCACAGATCTGAAGTACTTTTTTCAAGAACTCTCAGTCATCATAGTCAACTCACAATTTTACGACTTTCTTAACGCCTAGTGATAAAAATGGAGAAATGCGTGATCGGCATTGGCATCTGTCATCTGTTTCATTAGTATTGTCTATTGCTGATCTTTTGATTCTTTGGAGAACTGATGGTAATCGAAAATTAATACTTGGTTTAGCTGTATTTTCTTTATAAACTTGACATAACAGTTTGGGAAACTATAAAATATATTTAAGATAAACGTAAATAATATATTTTCAATTACACCATTTTTTTAAGTTGGATAGGTTTGTTCCGGGTCTGCCCCCATATGTATGTGCGTTTTTATTCAGACTTGAGTAGTATATTTTTATGTTAAAAACACTAATTTGCTTTACTTTTGCTTGTGCGTGCAGCAACGCTCCTTAACACCAGCACTGCCACTCCTATAGCTCCTTTTGTTTTCACTATTTTTTATTCTCTTAACTTTTTTTAGAAACTCGTACTTGTTTTATGTTTTGGTTTCCAACTTGACGCCTTTGCAACACTAACGAGCAGCGGCAACTGATCGCGCGATTTGAAGCAAATCTTGCTGCTCCAAACTACATACAAAAAAGTCAATCAGTCCGATCCCACAGCACAACACAATAGAACACATTCAACAGTATAAAGATTAACGAACAAAAAAAACAACAAAATAAGAGCAACGCCAACGCGAAACTTCGTCTTTGTATTGGATCGACGAATTTGACTGAAGCGTAGAGAACGGAAAGCTCAACAAAGTTGTTGCTGCCACATTGAGCGCTACGAGTTGACTGAAATTGCTTGCGCTTTGGTGGCGCATCGTCAATACACGCAATGTCGAATAGCTGGTGGAGGCACTGGAGTGGCAGCGAACTTCCATGCGGCAGAACATGCGAGCCGGTCAGCCACCAACCACCCCGTCGACAACGCCATTGCCCGCAACAGACAGAAGCAGTGTTGCCGTATAGACACACAAAATGTGCATTTGTGTATAATGTGATTAAATATTTTCCGAAATATTTGCTGAAAAAATATCCAGTATTATTATTAGAATATAATAGCAGACTTTTCTTTATAATCATTTATTATATATTAAAAACTAGCTGAGTCGCAAACTTTGTGGTTAAATGATCATAACGCCGGTACGTTGTAGTAAAACTCCTATAAAATTGATCTTAGCCTTATGAATCAACGAAGGGCTGATCACAAATTCGTTGAGGCGGCTAATGTCAGTTTCAGTTATGTTCCCTGGTTCGCCGAAGGTACATATGTCTGCCGAAATGTTTCAAACTCAGTCTTGTAAAATCTGAACAATTGAGGAGAAAGTGCCTAGATTCTTCTATACAACTTTGACCCACGTCTTAGCCTTAGTATTACAGCATGAATGTCTATGGACTATGTGCAGTAAATAGATCTCCTAAGTCCTACTCTAGCTCAGAAGGAGGCAATGGAGATCCAACTCGTTCTCATTCCGATGTCAACAGGGTACAGTTTCCAGCGATTCCTCTATGACCAGTCATAGTTAAGCAAGTTTATAAAACACCTATATGATATTATACACATTTTTTACTTTACCCAGCGGCAACTCTGGATACGGCACAGTTGAATGGGCAATGCATAAAAAGTAATATATAATTCCAGTAATTCCTCGCATGTTACTCACCCGCTGAACTCATAATCGCTATTTTCTGTGGAGCTTGAGTGCTTGACTGCGCGATCGGCTTCCGACTGCCGGTCACTGTACACAGGGCACAAGCAATGCGTTAGCGGGCGGCTCGAGAGGGCGTATACTCGCTTTTTCGAAATATGTTACTACAACAACATACCACACTCTCATCCGAACAACAGGCAAGTGTGTTTTCTGGTGGCTTGTTTCGCTAACCGGCTGGTGGGCTGTGCGTGTGCCTGTCGGCGTGTTGCTCCACATGATAACTCACAGGCACATACATATGTATGTTTAAGTATTCGCTTCAACAGCTGCTTACTATGCCACCGTTGCGTTTACTCCTCCTAAGCCCACAACTGACTGCCGACAAAACCGGCGGTTGGTGTTAAGCGAACCGGGTGGGGAAACTCCAGCGTAGCGGATGGATGCATTGCGCTTTTTGCATTGTAAATTTTGTTTTTGTTTTCCACTACATACTCGCACACTGGGTTGTCTAGAACATTTTATTTCATTTTAATTACGAGCGTTTCCTTGGGTCCCACATCAGCACCAAGAAGTCTACAATAGTTGGCTGATAATTAAATTTGGATGCGCACAACTGCAACGAAACACAACACTTTCTTGTTGTTGGCACTTTTAAAAGACGGTGCGACTCTTAAGCTTCGCGATTGGTACCAACTATCAAATGCCAAGAGTAGATAACTGAGGCGTCCGGGCTACACAAGTTAAAGAGGCGTATTTTACACAATTTGTATTGTAATGTGGTTTAGAGCAGTTCTTGTATTGGATTAAGGGGAAGTTGTGTATATACTCTTCGTTCTAGTAAATTAGGAACTTGAAATTTCAGAAAAAGTCTTAACTTAATTCCACTTAGATATCTTAAAAATGTTATGATTATTTTCTTTGAAACAGGAGTCCTCAAATATGAAATATTAAGACAATCAGTATAAAGTTATCCGAAACGATCGGGATCTTACTTTGAAAGTGAAATGAGAGCTAGGCCAATATATAAACTGGTTGCTTCCATTTTGGCAGAGGGACCACATATGTATGTATGTTTTTCGACTTTGGGTTCAGCTATCGCCAGACCAATTAAGAAAAGGTATACAAGAAGAGGTTTGCGTGATTTTACTTTTAATAATATTTAAAATATTTCAATATCTCTCCATTCTAAGGGCAGAGAGCCGAGCAGACAGACAGTTAAGTAGACATCAAAAGAATATTTTCTCGAAATTATCATAAGAGACATTACTCATCCCCTATTTTACCATTGCGTACGACGCCATTGACTTTTGTACTTATCGCTTCCACGCGTATGCACACATTGCTTAGAAAAAACTATATATTATATATGCATCAATATACATACATATGTAAGAATGTATGTATGTTTATACGTATGTTAGTTAAATATAAATACGTTTGGTATTCATTCTGTGGTTGCGGCTGCGGCTGCGGCTACGTCTGATTCACTGATTCGTTTGCTTCGATTTTTATCTATTCTTTGTTTTGCTTTGAGTATTCTAGTCATTCAAGGCTCTTCGAGAGTACAGAATGCGGCTTGACAGCATTATAGGCCTTTCCGTTCCGCTCTTAGCACCTTCCCTGTATATGTACTTAACATACTCGTGCACATAAGTAGCGAGTTAAACATTCATGTCGCATCCAAATCGTGTTCGCTATGCACATATTCATTTACGTATATACTTGTAGTAGTGTGTGATCTTACACCCATTGCCATGGCAATTTCTTGTGCTCAATTTGATGTTTTCACACTTTCGATCAATCCATTCAACATTAACTCGCTATCGATTACTTCATTTGTAAATACTTATGTACTTATATTTGTAATTATGTATTTATACTTGCATTCGTATTTTTAAATCGTTTTCGTTGGATCATCAGCGCTCTTAGATCTTATTTATACATAAATATATGAGGTACATATGTACATACATATTGCTTTAGCACTTGCCGGAGGTCTTACCAACACGCTATCGATTACTTCATAACTACCGCGTGTACAAACAAGTATTGAGTAATATAGGGCAATTGTTAGTGCGTGTGCGCAAATCACTTAAGTACACAGCTGGTACTTTCACTAGCAATGATCGGCGTCTTAATCGCACTTGCAGTACACTTAGAAGGGAGTTCTGCGCAGCTTCATTCCATCAGTGACCGTGGTTTACCGCGCAATTCATATCGACCAAATCGCTACGAAGGCAAAGCGTCTTACCACTGCAATATGTCGACCATCTTCGTTACGTTACTGTGTGTATTCTTTGCCATCATCCCAGCTCCATTGTGGGCTGCGTCACGCCATCCATTGCATTCTTTGCGTTCACTCCACTGGCGCCCATCGAAGACGCCCTGCTCCGACTATGAGATGCTGATTATCAACACGCGTTACTGCGTTTCTCGCTGTCCGATCCGCTGCTCAAATGGTAGCTGTTTTGAGGATGGCGTTTGCCCGTGCGCCGACAACTATCAAACGTCGTTCGAAAAGGAGGAGCTTGTATGCGCCACCGAATGTCTGCCCGGTTGTCATACTGCTGGAGGCTTCTGTGCAGCACCCGATTTGTGTCTCTGTAGTCAAGAGGGGTATTATTTTGATGCGGTGGCACGCCGTTGTCGAAAATACCATAGCTTGAGTGATCGTTGTTTCGGGTGAGTGAGTGTTTTACTTATGGTTCGTAATATCAATCTTACCCTATTGAATATCCTGCATTTCACTTCAAGGCGCTGCTTGTATGGAAAGTGTAACGCCAATGGAGAGTGTGTTTGCGCACAAGGATATATCTCTCAAGAGAATCTGTTCGGCCAAATGTGTGCTCCCGTGTGCAAACAGTAAGTAATAAGCCTTATCCGATTGATAAGATATTTATCTGGTACTGAAAATGTTACTGAGTTTAAGGAATGCTACCATAATATAGCAGGAGGTAAAATAATGGAGTTCTTTTGGCAGTTGTCATAATAGTGTGCGGTTTTGATATTAATTCCGACCACCGTAAAAATTTCAAAACTCCTCGTATCTCGGAAGGCTATTGCAAAAAAAAAAATTAATTTATTCTTGAAAATCTATGTCGTCCACCTAAAAATAATCCCTCTTGACCAATACACTTGTGACAACGTTTTTTCCAATGCTCAATACTGTTATAAAAGTCAATTTCTGGAATAGCCTTCAATTCATCAAAGCGATTTGCATTTAATGTCTTCAATTGGCGCAACGGTTTCCCCGGAGCGGTCGTTTGAGTTTGCTGAGTAGGCAGAAGTCACAAGGTGCCAAATCAGGCGAATACGATGGTTGCCGCACGATATTGATTGAAAATTTGGCAAAGAACTCACGAAGAATCAATACAGTAGGCGATGATGCGTTATCGTAGTCCAAAAACCAAGTGTTGTCGGCCCATAATTCCGACCTCTTTTTACGAATGGCTTCGCGCAAATGACGCATAACACTCCAAATCAACATAACTTTGATATTTGACCTGCTTTGACGTGGTTTTTTCGGCTTCGGCTCATCTTTGTCACGATATTCGGCCGATTGATCGTCTGTTTCCGGGTCGTAAGCATGTCGACGTAGTTTTTCGAAAAAATTCAGTGATATTGGAAACAATCAGTGAAAGCGCGATGATCTTTCAAAATAGTTTCCGATATACCAACGATGCCAGTAAGATCTCTGACTGCTAATCGTCTCAAGCACCAATTCCTTTATTTTATTGTGGTGTTGATCATCAATCAAACATACTAGCTCGCGACAAACAATTATCACTGAAGTTGTTGTTGAATACTTTCAGAGCTGGAGTGTTTTCGTCCATCCGGACAACATGACCTAACCAGCGTAGCCGCTGTCTTTTAATTCGCTGAACTATGTCAATGTAGTCGTATATCTCGTACAGCTCATCATTCCATCGAATGGGAATCGGGTTCGCTTTCTCTTGGTGTTGCACGTTCACTGCCATTCAGCAGACTGGAGAAGTGTTCCCTCCATAATTTAAGTATGCTCTGGGCATCGGTGACTAGATCACCTTTGGGGGTTCTACAAGAGTATGCTCCGGTTTTGAAACCTTCTGTAAGCCGCCGCATTTTTTATAGAATTTTCGAGCATTACCCCTGTCGGCCAACTTATCAAGCTCTTCATACTCACGCATTTCGGCCTCTTTCTTCTTCTGTCTACAAATGCGTCTCGCTTCCCTCTTCAACTCTCGGTATCTATCGATCGTAACGTTGCGAGGTAGGCAGCCTGTTTTCTCTCCGCTGCGACACGGCACTCCTCGTCGTACCAGCTGTTCTTTTGCCTTTTCAGAAAACCAAGGGTTTCGTTAGCAGCGGTACGTAAGGAGTTTGAAATGCCGTGCCACAGTTCCCTTTTACCGAGTTGCTGACGAGTGCTCTCAGAGAGCAGGAGTGCAAGCCAAGTAAAAAATCGTTCTGCTGTCTGTAGTGATTGCAGCTTCTCGACGTCGAACCTTCCTTGTGTTTGTTGACGTGCGTTTTTTGCTGCACAGAGGCGGGTGCGAATCTTGGCTGCAACAAGATAGTGGTCCGAGTCGATGTTAGGATCACGGAGCGTACGCACGTCTAGAACACTGGAGACATGTCTTCCGTCTATCACAACATGATCGATTTGGTTGGTGGCTTTTCGATCCGGAGACAGCAAAGTAGCTTGATGTATTTTCTTGTGCTGGAATCTAGTACTACAGATAACCATATTTCGGGCCCCGGCGAAGTCGATCAGCCTCAACCCATTTGGGGATGTTTCGTCGTGGAGGCATTAATTCGTAGTCCTTATTTCGTTTGCCATGGTCGTCATCAAAAGGGGGGTCTCTCATCCTAGGCTTGTTGCTTCCTTTCATTGGGGGTGTTCTTTTACGTGGCGGGTCCCAAACCCAACGCACAACCCTGTGGAGGGGATGTTTCGCCTTCTCACTGTAGCTCGCCTTTAAACGGATGTTCTTAGGCTACCCAGAGGATACTTGGTCAAAGACCGAAAGTCGTGAGCCGCTTGAGTCATATGTAAAAGAATCGTTTCTGGCCACTCCCAAGTGAATGTCGATCAAAGAACTTTCCTCACTTGTGTGAACTTCTACACATTACTCCATCCTCCAGCATATGCTAAATAGTACTAATGATTACTTTGATGAGACATTTGCCACAGATGCCACCAATAGCCTACCAACCTAGAAAAAAAGTATTTCGAATAATGGGTTTTCGCGCGAAGTTTAAATTAAATAGTCTTACTATTTTTTGCTCACAGTAGTATATACATACATACATACATGTAGTATATACAGCTGAACTTACCCTTGCTACTGCGATATCCTGTGGCGATTTGCAGGGGTCGAATCGTTACATCCGTGAACGCATCACTCGTCACGTAAAAGTCTGTATTTCGTATTACGACATACGTGATCGTAACGTTTCTATCGTAATCTGTCATGATGACATACATTAAAAATAATACAAAAATTAATTTATACATATATTTTAGTTTCATTTTCAAATTAAATTTATTAAAGAATACTTTATTCGGTATCTTATCGTTTGGCCGATTGCGGTGAGGCGGTTCGCTACCCTGGTGACTATTTCTTTTGTGTCATCAGAATCGCAATTTTGAGGGTCATAACTTATTTTAAATTTTATGAAAATGTTATGTAATGCCGCACAAACATTAGCAAATCTTCCACTTTTGTGGGATGATACCTTCCTCTCTTGTCATATATCCTAAAATTTTCCACCGTATTTTTAAGATTCCAATGCTTTGTTCGGCACGATTCCGATTACTTTGGCGGAGGGGTAAAAAAATTTTCGTATAAATGGGGTATGTGCGGATAGGGGAGCTTGTCCAGAGAAGGAACATCCAAAAATAACCAATATTTTTTAAAATATTCATGATTAATGGTTCAAAAATGTTTCAGTAAATTTTTTCACGTTTTTCACTCATTTAAATATACACTCTAAACATTAAAATAAGTTCACGTTTCACTTTTATTTTGCTATATTTTACCTAAATTTATCATCTATAAATCACTTAGCACACTCATCGTTGAAAAGGTTAAATTGTTTACAATTATGAGGAAAACGAGCGTTGCCACATCTTCAACAGCAAATATGTAGGATTTTTTACGATTTTTCTTTGTTTGTTTTTTCGCCTGATTCTTTTTTCTTTATTAACTATAAAAAAAATACTTTCCAACATTTTTCAAGTTATAATGGAGTTGTGAATGCTTTTTCCATCTACATATGTTTTTTTTTTGTTTTTTTTTTTTGTTTTTTTTTTTGTTTTATAGTAGGAGAAATCATCGAAAGCCGGAGTGCGAGACTTTAGTCCGCTAAACCTAGCCTACTCCCAACTCTAGACTCTCCCACGGAACCACCTGATTAAAATATTGCTTCGTGGGGGTGATAAGACATTTAAGTCTCTTCTATGGCACGGACTGACGGACGCCTACTCTGGTCTATATGTCTCAATTTTGTCATGATTGAAGCTGCCGCTTCGCTGACAGCTCTCGTCAGTTCTCAGTCCTGGACCAGACCTGGATGAGTGTCGTCAAATTTTCCACCGTAAAACTACCACCGAGTGTAGTTTTAAGTTTTTCCCTTGCACTTGTAAAGCGCGGGCAATAAAAGAAGCAATGCTCAGAGTCTTCACTGGCACTCTATCGAACACGACGGACAATTCGGATAATGATCGAACTGGAATCTGTATAGATAGCTTCTAAAGCATCCATGTCCATTAATATTTGGGTTAGGTGGAAAATCCAGGTCCTAAGTGTCATCTATCAATCCAGGAATGGACATCTGGTATGAGTCTGTAGGTCCATTTCGTCCTTTGAGTGTGGTTCTCCCACCGCTGCCAAATGATGTTCACTACTAGTGTAAAATGATAAAAGATTTCGTAGTTAATAAACCTGCTAAAAGTGTAAAATGTGGATTTATTTAAAAGTTTATAGTTTAATTTAATTAATTTGAAGTGAAAAATGTGAGTAAAGTATGTTCAATGTGGTGAAATAGCTTCTTGAAATGTTCGTTAAGGTCGAATATCTCGTAAACTAAGCGTTTGCGGTCTTTTTTAATCAGGAGGACTTCCTCTTTCCAACGATACCTTCTCATCGCGGTGCCAAAGAAATCGGAATTGCGCCTTTTGTTCAACAATACATCTACAATGAAAATTTTGCTTGCGCTATTGCTACGATCTCTTAGCTATCTTCGTAATATTTTTTTATCCCTAACACTTTCACTAGATAGAGCTCAAGCAAAAAACAAAGTCTGATCCATTTTGACATTTAATTAGCTTTTGTTAGTTTCTTGAAAATTTTGCAACAGTTTTGACGGTTCCACATCCATTGGCACTTAAAAATACGATGCAAAGCAATGTGGAATTTAAAAAATATTGTGAATTGAAAACATCCGTTTGCTATCTTGCTATCGTATGTCATAATGCCAATCACCACTTACGATTATACTCTCGCAACAAAGTTGCTAAGAGTATTATAGTTTTGTTCACATAACGGTTGTTTGTAAGTCCTAAAACTAAAAAGAGTCAGATATAGGGTTATATATACCAAAGTGATCAGGGTGACGAGTAGAGTCGAAATCCGGATGTCTGTCTGTCCGTCCGTCCGTCCGTCCGTCCGTCCGTGCAAGCTGTAACTTGAGTAAAAATTGAGATATCATGATGAAACTTGGTACACGTATTTATTGGCTCCATAAGAAGGTTAAGTTCGAAGATGGGCAAAATCGGCCCACTGCCACGCCCACAAAATGGCCAAAACCGAAAACCTATACAGTGCCATAACTAAGCCATAAATAAAGATATTAAAGTGAAATTTGGCACAAAGGATCGCATTAGGGAGGGGCATATTTGGACGTATTTTTTTGGAAAAGTGGGCATGGCCCCTCCCCCTACCAAGTTTTTTTGTACATATCTCGGAAACTACTATAGCTATGTCAACCAAATTCTATAGAGTCGTTTCTTTCAGGCATTTCCATATACAGTTCAAATTGGAAGAAATCGGATAATAACCTCGCCCACCTCCCATACAAAAGTTATGTTGAAAATCACTAAAAGTGCGTTAACCGACTAACAAAACGTCAGAAACACTAAATTTTACGGAAGAAATGGCAGAAGGAAGCTGCACCCAGGCTTTTTGAAAATTGAAAATGGGCGTGGCCTCGCCCACTTATGGACCAAAAACCATATCTCAGGAACTACTAGACCGATTTCAATGAAATTCGGCACGTATAATATTTCTTAACACCCTGATGACATGTACGAAATATGGGTGAAATCGGTTCACAACCACGCCTTCTTCCAATATAACGCTATTTTGAATTCCATCTGATGCCTTCTCTGTATAATACGATATATACATTAGGAACCAATGATGATAGCGGAATAAATCTTTACAAAAATACGGTATTTGAAAAATATGTAAATGACGTATAATGAAATCTCGATTATCACTTTATCATGCGAGTATAAAATGTTCGGTGACACCCGAACTTAGCCCTTCCTTACTTGTCTTTCGTATGTTTGCCGATCCGTAACGGATGTAACGATTCGACCCCAGTTTTATTTGTGACAAAAAAGTACACGGAAAATTTAAATAAAACGCAAAATATTTAATTAGAAAGTAATCCTCACCAGATATAATACACGTATGCCAACAATTTCTTCGAAATACTTTTCATATGCCCTTTTTGGGATGGCCTTCATTATGTGAATTTCGTTTTAACTCTTCTATAGACGGGTTCAACGGAGCGGCAATTTCAGTTTGGGGAACAAGAAAAAATCACACAGAACCGAATCTGGTGAATACGGTGGTTGGTCGATGGTATTCATAGCGTTTTTGGCTTTAAATTCGGTCACAATCGTGGCTCGATGCGATGGTGTTCTTTCAAAATTCGGTCCATTTTCGACGGATGCTCTCACATAAACGTCTCAATACCACGAATATCTAAAAAAACAATGAGCATCACCTATATCTCCTCTATAATTTCAAGTCCTTAAGTATGGCGGCAATACGCATCACACCCAAGATATCATAAACATGAGCTGAGTCGATAGGTAAGATGTGTTCATTGCTCTTGTATTCACTTCAACTCTTAACGATAATTTTCTTATCGCGCACCTGTACTTCTCAACCGCTTCTTGAGGAATAACAAAATTTTAAAAGTGATTCCTTTGGGATCAAAAGAGTGTAGATGTGAAGTTTCTATGATCGATTTGACTTTTTAATCGACCTGTTGGGCAATTTTGGTGTGATATATTAGTATTAATACACGAATAGTAAATCTTACTTGATATTCGTAATACTAATATTACCGAATCTATTTATAATTTAATTAAATTTCTTTTTATATCGCTTTATAGACATATATATGTATGTACATACATATATATCGACATCAAGTAAAACAAAGTCCTCTTTTGCCATTTCAGAAACTGTGGTAAATATGGTTTTTGCTTTTTACCGAATATGTGCGCTTGTCGAAAGAAAGACTATCACTATGAATATGATGGCGAATGTCATGCGGACTACATACATCTGGAGCAATAATGCGAGTATTAATTAAATAATATTTTATTTTGTCTAATTTAGTGTACGTTAGATTAAAAGCTATGTTTATGTTTAAGTAGAAATAAAGTAGGACGTATATACTTATGTATATAATTTATTACCAATAAATAAAGAGTAGTTGATTATGTGAATTACTCATGGAATGCATAATGTAATATGTGGTAGTCTGAAATTGAAATATAGACAATAAGTGCATATATGTACATATATATGTAAGTATGTATGGAAACATTAATGTTTGTTAATGCTTTCAACAAATTACTCCAGGCACGACCGTAATTGTGTACATCTTATATGTGACCGACAAGTGTCTAGTAAAATGTAGTTAACCAGTATGTTTGAATCCCCGAAACGGACTATAGTACAGTGTAGTAGAAGACCATGATTCCCTCCACTTAGCTTGACCACAATTTGCAATCTTTGAGAAGTTCAACTAACAGTGTCGGACAGAACCCAATAATACATGTACATATGTACGTCAGGTTAGAATATTGTGAGTTCTATTGAATATCTGTGGTTGGCAGAATTGGAGAGTTTTCTATGTGTCATTAGCTTTTAAATAATGTGTGAGTTATTCCATGCAATCTGTTTTGAACGAAAGACATGTATGTATGGTAGAATATTTCCTTCTGTTGCTCTAAGAAAATTCATATATTTTTCGTCTTCTTTACAGGCGTAGACACCATTTACGCGGTTATACCCGAGTTTCCTTTTTTTGCTATTTGGCGCCGATTCGAGATACCACGTGCAGTTCGGTCCTTCTCCACCTGATGTCTTCCTCTTCCTGTGCTTCCTCTGGCGAGTATTTAATCGAAAACCTTCTTAGCTGGAGTGTTTCCCTCCATCCGGACAACATAACGTAGCCAGCCCAGCCGCCGTCTTTTGATTCGCTGAACTATGTCCATGTCGCTGTATATCTCGTACAGCTCAACGTTCCATCAACTGCGATACTCGCCGTTGCCAATGCGCACAGAACCATAAATCTTCCGCAGAACCTTTCTCTCGAACACTCCTAAAGCGGACTCATCAGACGATGTCATTATCCATTATGTCATTATACTTGTAGAGTTTGGTATTTGTTCGTCGAGAGAGGCACCTATTAGCAGGAGTAATTCTGCGTTGGATTTCAAGGATGATATTGTTATTAGTGTTGATGCTGGTTCCAAGATAAACGACATTATCTACGCCTTCAAAGTTACGAAGTGTAATGGATTATAGTCCTGCTTCTGGGTAAGCAGTTACAGTAGTGCTATACTCAATTTCTACACTTGCGTCCTTATTGCGCATCCAGAAAATTTGTGTATTATGCGGTAGCCAATTAGAGTTAGTACCGTTATATGAAGAGTTATCTTAATTTACGGCTGAGTTATGGCCGTTTATATAGTACGTTTTCTATTATTAGTGTTTTTGTGTCTTCCGATTACGCTCATCTACGAACTTATCCTTACTTTTTTTGTCCATAAACACGTGTACAAAATTTCATTAATATATCTCAATTTTTACACAAGTTATCGCATGCACGGATGGACGGCAAGACAGACAGACATTCACTCGGATCCTGATAAATTATTTGTACATAACCCCATATCTATCTCGACCGTTAGATGAACAAAACTTTTATACTCTGCAACAACATCTGTGTTTTTCGGACATTATTTTTCATAAAAATTGAAATCGGAAGAAATAATAAATTAAAAATGTCTCATAAAATATATCTTTAAATTACGTTGGTTCTAAAATATTAATTTTTTGAAGAAGATATACAATACTTTCTAACCTGACTGTACCACATACTCCCATCAGTCGCTCAGTTAGTCAATGAATAGCGCTCACTCATTTCCAAGCACTCACTCATTCGCTCTTACTCACGCTTGATGCCAAGGGAATTTGAGCCCATGATTCGGCCATAAAATCGCTATAAATATTAACACACGCGTTCACTAAGTTACGCACACACTTGCAAACATGTGTATGTTGAGTATCTACACTTGTGCTATAAAAATCACAAAAACAAATATGTTGAAAATTTATAATTAAATTCAAACAAAGAATATTTCGGAAACATGTGTGGACCTCTGACAAGTGGCGGGTCTAAAGAAATGGAAGACAACAAAATGCAAAATGCTTATCATCGTCACAATGACGTCTGTGGCGTCCAATTCGCAAGCGTGCTATGTATGTACATATGTATGTATGTATATGTTAAGTGGTATGCATTTATTTTGCACACTTTAAGGCGTCTAAAAGCGGGGCAAAAACACAGCTATATGAATGTATGTACATATGTTTGTTAATATTACCTTGTTGGGACTGAGTAGGAAATTGGTCAAAACATTTCACAAATGCGTGCAAATAAAGGAAAAGAAATTGCGTATCCAATAAATGGCGAACAATTATTCTTTCGCGGGTCTTGAAATGGAAAATAAAACTTGTTAAATTTGTTCAACTTTCATATCTCAGCTCACGTACTTATGTACATATGTACATACATAACGATGTATGTCTTGTACAGATAAATACATACATGTGTATGCATTTGGATTGATAATATTTTTCGCAATTTTTTGCATTTGCGCTGCTCAGCTCGGTGAGGATTGTAAATGTTTTGGTAAACAAAAAATATTCCGATAAATTGTTTGTTGTTGGCATTTTACACAGCAAAATTGGGAGCGCGCAGGTCAAGATAAAGAGGACACGCGCGGTCTTCGAAATATCTTTATCGACAATTCGACGTTGAACAAGTGCGCGCATAAAAGTACAATAACAAAGCATTAAGATAAATTCGAACTTTTAAACATCATAAATACATGTGTACATTGGCACACATATATACATATATGTATATGTATGTATCCCCGAATGAAGAAGAAGCATAAAATTCAGATTTCCCACGTGTTGTGCTCTCTGCATTGGAAGAGAGCCAGCACTACAGATGCGGTCTTTAAGGCCTATGTATTTAGGCTTGTAACTACTAGAGTACAAAACGCCACTTAAAATGCCCCAGAAGATTTTTCAATGCGGACTACGTGACATATGCTCACTGCTTCTTAAGCATGTCTACAACAACAAGTTTTTAGTATTTATGGAGAACTTTATGACAATAGCATTAGCATACTCGCACTCGCAGTACTTGCTGTTGGGTGTTTTTAAACCAACTCAAAAGAGAGTGTTAATAAACTCACACGCGCCGTTTTTTCATTTCTATAAACATTGCGTTAAATTGTCGGAAATACATAGTCGACTGCTAAGCTCCCTTCGCGATGTTAGCTTCGATTTTTGTAACAACTGTCTAAAAGCTGTTTTTTTTTAGAATAGTACGTAAAATAATAAATTATTAATACTCACTTTGCTTACGAATTCCACTTGATAACTCTGTTTTAGTAGTAGTTGTAAAGTTAACGATCTCTTCTGTTTTGTATCTGACCCCTAATAGTGAACAGCAATAACATCCTATACTCACTATAAAATCAGGCGATTGGAGTTTTGATCTCCGATTGAGTATTTTGATTTTTTCTAGTCTAGCTTTATTAAGGTAATATTTTTGGAAACTTAATAGTTCTTTTGCTATTTAGATTAGAGACTTTATTCACCAAAACACTATCATCAATAACGGGGTTTTTTATCTTGAGCTGTAAGTAGTGAATCTAACCCGACTCTTTTTATTTTTCTGGCTCTCTTAGCCAAATGCTCAAATCATTCGACAGCGTAGGTGAATAAAATTGATTTTGATCGTCCAGTTTGTACGGCATATTAGTCCCAAATCGGTAGTTCAGGTGCTGTTGAGAAAAGGACATGTGTAAAATTCGATATCTCGAATACTGACGGACTAGTTCGCGTATATGCTGATGCGCATGGCTATATCGGCTCAGCTGGTCACCCCGATCATTAACACATGGATATGTATTTTATAGAGCCTCCTACGTATCCTTTTGGGTGTGACAAACGTCGTGCCAAGCTTAAAATAATCTGTTCAACCGCTCAGTTAAGGTAAGAGGGATGCTATGGCGCTCAAAACTTTAAACTAAAGTAAAATTTAAAGACTGATTGCTGTTACTCAAACAGCCAACTATAGCGCACGTAGCTAAAAGTTGACAATAGCAAGCCGGTTCGCTCTTATTGAGCGAGTTTTTATAGCACATATGTAAATGTAGGTATGTGCATTTTTCTGAGGCCTGTTATCAGATAGCTATTGCTGTTGTTGTTTGTATTATTTTATTTACTTTGTGTATTTCTTGTTATTATTGCTTTTATTTTTATGCTTGATTTCCAATTTGTTGACTATTGTTGTTGCTGTTGCCGGCGGCGGCTTGCGTGGTGGCAGTCTAGTTCTTGGCGTTATTACCTTAATAAGTTTAAAAATATTTCATTTGCATACATACATACATATGTATGTCCATGAATACAAATGTTGATGTATGTGTGCATTGAATTGTTGCGATCTCCAACCGCCGCCTTCCATTTGGACAACCAGTTGGTTGGTTGAACCAGCCAGCTCGCAATGACTCCTGCAGCCGCTACGTGCGATTCTGAATTTCAGTTGAAGTTTTGCTCTTCACCGATTCGCATCGTCTGCCATCTCCACTGCAGCTCATTCATTTCGTCGTTCGAGTGCATTTCCATTGCCGCTTAATTTCAGTCCGTTGGCCATTAAAAAGATATTCTGCAACAGAACAACAACAACCTCTTTAAATTTGTAAAATACAACAACAAGAGCAAATTAATTATCGGAAATTTATTGTTGGAACAACTCGTTCACGATTTTAACGATTTTAAAGGGTTAACAGCCAGACTGACAGCAGCATTTCTTTCAGCATTTTTTTTGCTGAATTTGTAATTTCGTGTATTTCCAAAACTGTACGAGTAATTATAGCAAAAACAACAACAATGACCAACATCAGGGTAAGTGAAGGGAGCATTTAAAAAAACTTGAATAAATAAGTGAAACGTCGCAAAATGGCGAAGTTAATTTTTATGTACATATATCTGCTTCTTCAATTTTTTAATTTTATTGAGAAATGTTTTAGGTAAATAACTGCAGCTAATTATAGCTTAAGGTAAAATTGAAATAAAATGAAAACTATGGAAACTTTAACGTCACTGCCTTAGCGCTTCCCATAGTTCGTGACGAGCCTTCTTTAGATTCGCAAATATACATACATCCACATACACACACTCTCAGCCTTGCAGTGCAAGTGAAGTGAATTGTAAAGTGCCTTGTGACTTTTCTCTACACCCGCCCAGCGCAGACATTTGTTGACTTTACATTTATAAGTAAATAAGCTGTGTCTATTATCTACATTGTAATTCTCAGTGCTTTAGGCTGGCGGACAGTCAAAAGCCGCATGGAGCTAGCAAGTTGTTACGTAAGCAGCCAAGAAAAAGAATATTCATAGTGATAGCAGTGCGCTACGGACGGATTTTGTTAAGAATAAATAAATTTGTGCCTTAAAATTTTAAAATTTTACATTTTACAGCAAAACATGTAAATTTAATTTTTATGTGCATACATACATATGTTTTCGTTTTTGGTCTTTGCCGTGGTGTCAGGTGACACTTAGCCGCCCCTATATTGAATTGCACGCCATAATTCAATGTTATTGCTCATTCATTGTGGATGTTTCCTTATAAGTGGGTATGTTCCCTTAATTAAATATTGCAATTACTTACATGTGCATATTATTAACTCGCAATTCTGTGACAAACATACATACATACTTATGTACATATGTATACTTTTCATGCACTTGAGTACAAATGCAGTTCGTGTTTCACGCATTTGATCTGTTATGTTAAAAATATCGCATGACATAAATTTGTAGCGCTTGCAGTTTTCGCTTGTGCAACAATCAGACACGCACAAATACAACAATCAGACACTTGTGCACATTTAAAACGATTTTAGTTTATATACATATGTAAGTAGTATATTTACACTTGTAAATCAAACTTATCTGCATAGGCTAGAAATGTTTATTTAAATTTCCAAGTATATTCCGGCAGACATCAATTAGATAAGTGTATTGGCGATGAATTGATATGAAATCAACTGGAGATAAACTTGCAATGATTTTTATTGCTAATAGTACTTGAATGCGTCTTTACATTATCTACTAATAGAAATAGAATTTATGTTTTTGAAAAATCTTTAGTCACAAGGAGAAATCTTTAGTTATAAGGAGAATTGTTATAAAAGAAACGTGTGTTAAAAGCAGTGCAGTCGCGTGCTTCTCGAAATTCTCCCTCGTACGTTTGTCGCCATCAAGCCGATTGCCACGACTACAGTATGCACTATGTCTACGTCTGTCAATTCGATTACATCATTTTACTGTAAATGATAATTTTTATTACTATTATCTATCATTCATAAATATGAAAGTCGTAAGGCTCATTTTGTGGTATTAGTAAAAGCAAGATAGTAGAATCAAATAATGCCGCTTAAAACATAAATTAATAAACTAAACAAAAATAAAATTAAATAAGAAAAAAAACAAACGTTAACGGCCAATACGCAGCAGTAATACAATAAATTTCTTTGCATGGCTTCTTGGACAATAATCTGTGCCAAATTCCGCTGGATATCCCGTGAAAGCTAAAACTTATAGTAGTCCGATATCGTTGGTTCCGACAAGTGAGCAGTTTCTTGGGGAGAACAAAACGTTTCGAAATTTCAAATCGATATCTCAAAAAGTGTGCCAATATACAGACGGACGGACATGACTAAATTTACTCAGCTCATTACAATGATCATTTATGTACTTATACTACATATGTATATACATACATACATATTTTACTCGATCTCTGTTTCGTTTCGAAATTCAGAAAAAACAAGTAAATGAAATATAATAATAGTCCCTCTCGCATACCTTCCATTGTGATCCGCATTCTGCTCTTAATAAAGGGAAAAGTTGTCATTTAGTTTTCAGCGCTGCTTATCTTTAGGTAAAAGTGTTAAATTCCTTCGGAGAAACTCGGTTATTTCAATGCATTCCCAAAGTAATATATTTTAGTCGTGTGTACACATACAACATAAAAGGAAGGTTGTCCTCATCAACCATTTTTCCTCAGTTTTTGTTAAAAATTTTCCCCTACTGTTGCGCTACGTTCGCTCACGGTACAACGCAAGCGGCTTAGGTGATGAATAGCATTCGATTCACAGATACACATGCATATGTATAGCATGTATATACCTATATACTTGCATTACCTGCTGGTTTACATGTTTTTGCAATAAATTAGTGTTGCATTTACCTGTCTACTAAGATAATTCATAGTCATGCTTGTACAGTGGTGATCACACAAATAGCACACTTAATGACCCAAAAGAGAAGTTTAATATATTTTCATAAAAAAAAAAATTATGCACAACTTTTTCCATATATGTACTACATATATGTATGAAGAATGCAAGTTTTCAATTTATCTATACTTCATTTCATAGTATTAACTTCATTGAACAAGTATCCAAACTAATCTTAGATAATTAAAATCTTTATGATAATTTTTGTTTTTAGTGCCTGGTCATGATCTCTTTTATAAGAAATATTTACAAAAAAAATCTACAATCATCGGTTCACAAAATTAAATTTAAAAGAAGCTAACTTATTTATTATCTTCTCTCATACGAGGCTGGTTATACCTATTCACTGGGGGTGTTTTTTTACGTTGCGGGTCCCAAACCCAGCGCACAACCCTACGTAGGGGATGTTCCGCCTTCTCACTTCAGCTCGCCTTCAAATGGATGTTCTTAGGCTACCCAGAGGATACTTGGTCAAAGACCGGAAGTAGTGAGCTGCTTGAGCCATGTGTAAAAGAATCGTTCCTGCCACTCCCAAGTGAATGACGATCAGAGAACTTTCCTCACTTGCGTGAACTTCTACACATGACTCCATCCTCCATTTATTATCACTTAAACTAAAAATAGTGGCAGAGCGATAGCGGAAAATCAACTTTTAACAAAATAGTTGAAGTTGCATAGATAGATAAATGTATAAAAAAATAAATCTTTTATGATCAATCTTTTTTAAAATCTTAAAGTTATGAAATTTACTGTTAAAAACACGCTAGAACCATATTTAGCAATTTGCATTTCACCATGCTGAATTTTCCAAAATATAATATCATTGATAAATTTTAAAATAAGCCAATGTGTATTTACATACATATGTATGTTACATTTCTTTGCTTCGGTGGTTTCATTGTACTTGTACGAAGATCTTCCGATTTATCGAAAACGAATACATATGTATAATATATGGATAGGAAAAACTTGTTTATTCGGTTTTAGTTTTTGTTATGTTTTTTAAGGGGCGCGTCGCGAAATAAATAAACGCACTTGAAGACATGAGAAACGATAGCTTTTAATGCCAAAAGCAACATACGAGTGTGTCCGTATTCGTATTGCATGGATGTATTTATGTATGAATATGTTACGTGCATGAATGTGACGAATTTCCAAAACATATTTGCTTGTACGTATAGTATGTCCAACCAAATATACAGTTCTCTATAAATGAGCACACAAAGTACTTAATTTTCAGTATTATCTTTATATAAAAAGACTCTAAAAGGTACAGTGTAAACATTAAGTGTGTTCGTTGCAGATCATCCAGTGATGTTCCATCTACACTGGATAAAATGCTGGTCATTATACAAAATACATAGAACAATAGGGCAAATGGAGAGCAAGTTTTTCTGCGATCAAAAACTGAGATTTTGCTAAAAAAATATTGTCATAAAACAAGTAAACAAAAAAAAAAAAAGATTTTCAAAGAAAACTGCTTAAAATTTGTATAATTAAAACTTGATTTCTATTGGGTGTTGGGATTGTCATATTGAACACTCACACTTTTAAGATTCTTGATGTCATAAAAATTCGTAATAATGTTTGTACACACTGAATTTGTTTGACATTGAGCGGAAATGGAAACCTAATTATGTTCTTAGTATGTATTGTAAGGTTATCTCAAACTAAATTGGCAAGCGAAAGCAAAATAGAAATAATAAAATTATGATAAGATTAAAAAGCTACTGTATACTCGAAGCTGTTCGAACTCGAAGCTAAATCGGATAAGAGCTCCGCATGTAAAAGAAGAGATTAGATAAAATAAAGATTACTATGTTTTAAAGAAGAAAAACTTCTCCAGAATTTTGTTCATTTTGAGAAACGATTTGTTCAGCCGAGCGTTTGTTCCCATACATGTTCATATACATACATATATATGTACCTTGTACATCAAACTGAGTAAAACAAAGTAATGAATTCCAGGTTAAAATATAGTTTAATTATAAAATACCGATAAGTTCAGAAATTATCATAGAGAAGGTTGAACTGAACTGGGTCCGTTTTATGTGATATTACAAAATATAGGTACCAGTACATAGTTAGAGTCTGGACATCGGGGGCAAAATTCATACTATCTTTTCATCAATACTTGCTTCCTTATTTGCGACAAAGAGCTATCTTAGTTCTTAGATCTGATATTAATTAGAGTAAAATACGATTATGAATTCCGTATGAGGGGCCACAATATTCAATATTTTATGAAGATTTCTTCGAAAACTGTTAGCCTTTAGAACAAAGCTATAGAAATTAATTATAGGACACTACATTTTTCACTATATCAGAAACAGCCAGAGTACGTATGAGTACCTTTGAGTACCTATTCTGAACAAGAACGACATTGAATGAGAGTTCGAGATTACTAACTGTATGAGTTTTATTTTTAGAATCTCATTCAATCACATAAGAAACTGAAAATTTTGCATATTACACAGTCAGATACATAGATTTTTAGTTTTAGGTTAGAACTTCGAGAATTACATGACTTGTTAAATTTAGTCTAGGTTTTGGTTCACATTCTTTTTATGTAGTACATACATACATATGTATGTGTGAATTCAATTCCATTCGATTTTAAATGAACCTACATATGCATATATAAATACATGTGTATGTATATTCAGCATGATTAAGCACTAGCTTTGCAGTCGGTTTTAACTCAGTTTTTATATTGTTTGCGTAATCAATGTGATTACGTCTGATTTAAAAATCTTCGAGTCAACTAATTAGCGATCATTAATGTGTCATTTCTAGCGACAATGTTCATATTTAGACTACTGCTGAACAAACATTCCTAGTTCTTTGCTAGGGATGTCAGTTTTAGTCTCACTAAAAAATTCGTAGGATGTTAAGATTTAGAACCTCAGTACGGTGCAAAAACTTCCATGAAGGTATTTAGGTACATATATTTTATGTGGGAAGCTATACAACAGGCATTGGAAAATTGTATACATACATTTATGGTATAACAAAAAAAGTTGGAAAATAATTCAATACTTGCTATTCTAAGAAATCATATTTTGTGTCTTATTAACTTATCCTTTGATATATTCACTTAGTTTCTTTAGTTTGCTTCGAGTCCGAAATATATTTGTTAAAATGAATCTATTTTACTGAAATGAGATATGTGTGATATTAACTTAAACAAATGGGCAAAATCTAATATATTGGGTATATGAGGTAAATATCACCTAGAATATTGGAAATTAGTATATTTGAGGTATGAGGTTTAGACCAATGTCTACAGCGATTCCATTCATATTCATCGCTAAACCACATTATTTTCAAGAAAATTTCATTAAAATATCACACATATCAAACAAGAAAGTCCGAAAACATTATATCGGGTATATTTAGGCTAAAAGAATGTAAGGACTGATTGCACTTGCAACGTTTGGCATTACTCAGAACATGTTTCTACATGATTCAATTTGTGAAGAATATTTGAGCATAAGGTTTGGCGTATTCCGGAATGACGAATACTATAATAAGTATGAAGCATAAGGGAGCTGGGATTGTACATAGACCAATTCATTCATTTTCGTCATTAAGATATAGTATATCCAGAATTATTAACAGGTATATACGGCCAATAGATATATAATACATATAAAGCCAAACGGAAATTTGAAATTCTTATTTTATACAATTTATGCGGGCTAAAGGTAATATTAATCCGTGGAAACGGATCCTCCGTGGAAATTTAGCCGAGTTGAGCATTCGTTTGACATTCGCTATGAGAACGACTTTTTTATTTCTTTTATATGCTCTTTTCTTCCAAAAGTAATAAAATACTTCTGCAATCAGTTTAATTTGTACTAATTCTTCTATGTATTTGCGACTTTAAGAGCGATCGGCGTTCTCACATATATGTTAATTTGAGATATTTATATAAAAGATAAATATTGGGAACCCCAATGTTGATAATCAAATAATCAAACAAAGAAATTTAATACTATTTTATTACTGTTTACGCTAGGGCTCTTAAAATTATACGAATAACTTGAAAACCGATTATACGAATATTCGGTTTGTAACTGTTCGTATGAATATTAACCGATTCGTTCCACTGCGACTATTCGAATATTCGTTAACTGCTGCGAGTATTTAAATACATGAAATTTGTTTGAAATCCAAGCAGCTTTTGATTTTTGCTTGTTTTAAATTTGTAAAATTTCCTATTGTACGCAAAAGAGGTAAAACTTTTTTATTTATATTTCGCGCGAAACCCGTCGTCGTTTTTTTCAAGGTTAGTATGACTGTCAGTGACATCCGTTAAAAATGTCGCATCAAAATAATTTTGTTTTTTTGCTGAAAACAGCGTCGCGTTAACGTCTGTGAAACAATGCTTTCCGACTAACAGGATGTCATGAAACTTATTATTATTGGCGAAAAGCCTTGGATCTATGCTTGTGACCTGGAATTAGACGACACAAAAACGAAAACACGTCAAAAGTAGGTGAAAATTCAAAGTTATGTTGAAAGTTTTCTATCGAGGTGTGGAGCACTCCGAATAACTTCCGACCTACCAAACCGTCAACAAGTATCTAGTACCATTTGAGTGTATATATTCGTAAAAATAGGCCGGAATTATGGGTCGACAACTCTTGGTTTTACACCACCATAATGTACCGTCGCTTACTGCATTGATTCTTCGTGTGACTTCTGACTATTCAGCAAACTCCGACCGCTCCGGGAAACCGTTTTGAGTCAATTCAAGTTATTAAACATGAATCGCTGCGCATTGAAGGCTAATCCGGATTGACTTTTGCAACTGTTTCGAGGAATGGAGAAAACGTTGGCACCAGTGTATTGAGGTCAAGGGGGATTGCTTTGAGGGCAACCATAGATTTTGAAGAATGATTAAGAATCTTAAAATTATAAAAAAGGCCTTACTATTTTCTGCTCACAGCAGTATGCTGAGAGTTTCTATACACTTACATATATGCGCAGAAAGAAATTATATAAGTTAAATACTTAGTGTTCGAATATTCGACAACGAACGGTTAGTCGACGACTTATGACTATCCGGATAGTGAATATAATTATTCGAATAATGCCCTATCTGGTTAATCCGATTAGTCGATTAGTCGAATACCAAGAGCTCTAGTATATACAGCAAAAACAAAAGTTTTATTATTTACATGCACTCGTAAATGGAAGTTATTTATTTGTTAATTTTTTATTTATAGAAAGCTGCTTCTTCTCTGCAAAAGCTCTTTGTTTGCGGCGCCCTGAAATATGGCCAACCTGGTCACTCCATTCTCGCAAATTCTGGCAATGGTTATGCGAAATTCTGGTGCCGCGCCACAACCACCGAAAAACTGCCGCTTGTGATAGCCACACGTTATAATATCCCCTTTCTGCTGAACAAACCTGGTGTTGGTAACTACGTGTTGGGTGAGATTTATGAGGTGGATGACAAGATGCTGACATCACTGGATAACTTGGAAGATTGCCAAGATGTGTTCACACGGGAGGTGCATGACATGAACATCGGGGTTGGTGAAGGGTAAGTTGGTGGAGAATTCTCAAATATTTAGATTTTTACAATTTTTCTCATTTCTCTCTCTCTGATCTCTCCTCAGCACCGTGCCCTGTTGGGTGTATTTACTGCAAAAGTATCCCGAAAAGCTGCTCTCTCTGGAATATTTGTCAAGTTATCAAAATAGTGCTGCTCACCCCTATGTCATGCGTAATCGTCGCACACACAAGCATCCACCTCAAGAGGACCTTGCCTACACTGCTGCCTAAATTCTTCCCAACCCTAGTATAGTGGTAGTCATTGACCTATTTACTACCAGGCGATAGATAATTGGTCAACTGTGTGATTAGCATTTACTTACTGTGAACTTGTATTGAATGGAAGGCTTGCACTGTTTCCTCGGTTTCAGTTATGAGAAATGGAGTGCGGCTTATAAAAATTCTAATGTCGATATTAGCTGAACTATTGTAGACTTTAAATATAGACATATAACATATACATACATACATACATATATACTTTTATGTTTAATCAATATCTGATCTTTATAATATTGCCTAAAACCAACTTGTAATGGATTTTTTGAGAAAGCATAATAATGTCAATTAGTGCGTGTTATAAATCAGTAATTTTAAGAATTTTTGTGAATAAAACATTTGATAAGAAAGCCTGTATGTATAAATTATTCCTAATTAATCTCGTTCCTTGTGACATTTACAAGGTGATTCTAAATAGTCTCCATTTTGTGTTTGTGTTTTTTCACCTAACGTTTATACGTATTACCTAAAACGAATCGAGTTAGATATAGGGTTATGTATATCACGATGTTAAGGATGACAAGACGAGTTGAAATCCGGGTGAGTGCCTGCCTGTTCGTCCGTCTGTCTAAAAATTGAGATATCTTGATGAAACTTGGCGTGCAGGTTCCTTGGTACAAAAAAATTACGAGTTTGTAGATGGACGTAATCGGACCACTACCACGCTCACAAAACGTCGTTAACCGAAAACCTATAAAGTGCCATAAGTAAGCACTAAATTAAGGGGGTATTCTACTCTAGAATTTTGAAAAATTCGATTTTTTTTCATATATTTAAAGTTTAGACACTTAAGAAAATATCCTCCAAAGGATTTTTAAAAATTAAAATTATTTTAAGAGCTACAGTTACTTTAGTGACGCAGTACTCTAGCCCGGTTCTAGGCCGTACTCGAATTTTTTAAACGCGTTTTTCTCGAAACTACGTTTTTCCACACGGTACCGGTATTTATCTCCAAGTTCTATAGCAACTGATTTATTTGAAATTTTTGTGAACCTTCCTTATATAACTCTTTATCGTTCCTATAAGCATCGTTAATAAAATTTTTGTTTTAATATTTTAAAAATTCAGGACTTTCAAAAAAAAACGTAAAAAATGATTTTTACTTTCAGGCAGTCGCCATTTATCAAAAAAAAATTTTCCGTGTTCCCTGAGGTAACTGATTAAGAATTTCTTTTGATTTTTTTTTCAGACCACCAGGAGAGTCAGGATCAATGTCAACAGGATGCGCCATTTTTTTTTACACCTGATATCAAATTTGATCGTAATTTCTTCACGGTTTCATGTTTTAATATAAAGGTTTCCTAAATTGTTCCAGAATCATATGATTTCGACTTGAGGTAAATTCGGTAGTGGTGATGCACAAGGTCACTTTTGCATGCGCATTTCTGTATCACACTTATGGGTTAAAGTTTCGCGCTGCCATATGTAAGCAACAAGAGTTGATGGTCTAATAAAATGGAAATATTTAAAATAAGTAGTCACAGCAAAGGCAGAAAATAAGCCAAATGCTACAAAGATTTTTTTAATATCATCAATTTAAATGCATGTGCTCTTAAATATGTGTATAAATGTTCCCGTTCACTTCAACTATTGCGGAAACAATTTGTGACAGTTTTTGTAATTATTTACCTACGGGCACGCTTTGTTGCTCCTCAATCACTTGTTATCAATTTACTCCAATCGCTCAGATAACTTTTATTAGCTAGTTAATACATACCTGATCAGTACGTTAGTGACGTTATGCCTGCAAAAATGTCTGGCAATTTAATAAAAGTATTCGTCTACGGGACTCTCAAACGGGGTGAGCCTAATCACCATTGGCTAACGCGGTCCGAAAATGGCCACTCACGTTTTCTGTGTGAAGCGCAAACGGTAGTAAAGTTTCCACTCGTCATAGGCACACGCTACAACATTCCGTTTTTACTCAACAAACCTGGAGTTGGTCATAATGTTCATGGGGAAGTGTATGAGGTAGACGACACAATGTTTGCAAATCTAGATCTGCTGGAAGATTACCCCAATTACTATGACCGAGAAATACAGCAAATAAAAACTGAGAATAATGAGTAAGTACTTATTTCCAAAGTATTAACTAAAAATAAATAAAACTGTTTATATTGCAGACATATTGATTGTTGGCTGTATTTGATCAAACAATTTCCGGAGAAGTTATTGTCCAAGCGTTACCTAGAAAAGTATAATAACTCAGAGGCACTTCCGTACTGCGAAAGGTCAGAAAGGTTGCCTGAAGTAAAAGCTAAAGACGATATGACCTATTGAGTTATAATTGTTGCATTCGATTTTTTATATTTTTTATTTTATGGATGACAACTATATTAATATGATTATATTTTATAGACTTGGTCAATAGATTTCATTCATTACTAATGCTGTACTTGATATTTGCAGTTATTTGGACAGCTCCAAGCAAGATATGTATGTACAGGATGAGTTGAATCACGTTAAAGATGAGACCAAATGAAAATGTGATAGATAAAAAGTTATATAAAAAAAAATAGAACAATTATTTGTTAGCAGTTGACTTCATTTATATTTTATTTCATTTCTTTTTATAGTATTCCCTTATTTACTTATTATAGAATTTTGGGAATTGTTTGGTTGTTGGATACTAATCTGTCCCTACCACTATTTAAATATAATTTCTATTGTGAAGCGGCAGTTTTCGGACAATTATGAAAAGTGGCGGCAGGTACCACAATTCCGTACTCCAATTTAAAAAGTATAAAAAGTGCGAAAATAAACCACTCTGAGAAAGTTACAAAAAAATATAGATACAAAGCGTACAATACATACAATACAGACCGACTTCTAAACCCTGTTCTTCAGAAAACATATAGCAAAAAAAAATAATAATCCAAATAGAAGTGACACTTAATTGGCGGCCTTCGCTTTCTAGCTGTCATCCTCGTCCAGCGACTGGAATCGATTCGCCATGGTAACGGGCGCCAAAACAGGTTCATGGATGCGCTGCACCCTACCTCCGTGTCGAACCTCTTCAAAAGCTGGTTCATTCTTTTTCTTGCGTTGTTCTTCAGGGCGAGCAGCACTCAACGAGGGGAAGTATTCTGCATTTGTAATATCGGGCGCCGCACGGTTACGAGGCTTTAGACGTGGTCCAGGCGCCGCTCCAGCTTGCTAAACACATAATGGCAAAGTAAATAGGTGAATATTTGTAAACAAAGTATTTTTAAATAATTGACGTGGCAAATATTAACATAAATATTGCAATTATATCTTTTAACTTACAGCAGCTCGCAATGCAGGTGATATATAAAGTTTTGACGTGGGTTTTTCAATCTCCATTGGAATTTGAGTCACCTCTTCGGCGGGAACAACCTTTCTCCAAGGACCGCCTCCACTACGTTTCGAGGAATTAGTTTCAGGATTGACATTGCCATCACTGTCCACATCATCTTCTTCACCTTCTCCTTGGCTTTCATCTTCATCATCATTCAAAGTCAATTGACCGATTTTGAGACCAGTATAATCTTTTCGCTGTTCTTGCTCAAAATCATCCCATTCCTCTTCAGGCGCCTACAAATAAAGAAGAACTTTTATAGTATTTATACGCTAATATATTTGTATTCGTTACTTACCTGCTCCACTACTTCAGTTGGCTCCTCAACAGCACCAGACGTGATTGTTGGTGCAGGTATGGTTGGTTCTACCTTTTTTGACTTGGCGGTCGTTGCTGCCTCCTTTTCTAGATTTTTTACTAACTCCTCAGCAGTTAAAAACTTGGGCTTGGCCTTGGACTTTTTCTTGTCCTTTTTAGCAAAAAAATCGTCCAAATCCGCCATTATGTTGTTTTCGTGCACTTGCAAACGCCAAAGCAGTCGCTGCCTCCGTCAACTGTATACAATTTAATGAAATTCAAAAATAAAGTTCACTCAACGATATATTTTGCAAAACAGCATGCGTGCTATGCATTGCTTACCACTTGCGACCTTACAAAAGAAGGAATTTGCTTTGAAGTTGACATCTACCAAACACAACGAGTCAACTCGAAACGATTTGGCGAAAGTAACGAGTAGCGAGTGGATAAATATACACAGTATTGCATTTTGTAAGACTTATGAGAACTAAAGAAAATATTAAGGTGATCTGAAATTTTTTCATTGATATATCTTAAAATACTGAGTTAACAACTAAAAATTAAGATTTTAAATATTTACTTTTTTAAGAATTACCTTTATATAAGTCTGTATAAGAGTTGTTTAGTACTCTTAAGAATTGATATGATAAATAGTATTGTTTGACTTGTAGATCAAACTGTTTGATTTGTATGATCAAACGTTAAAACTTAAATAAGATTCTTTAGATGTTGCTGTTGTTGTTGTTGTAAATCGTTCCCACGACAGTCGGGTCTACGTAACCGGAACGGACCCGGG
>NC_052501.1:35744918-35820034 GCF_016617805.1 Bactrocera tryoni
GGTGAAATAGCTGCTTGAAATGTTCGAATTTTATGAATTTTTCTACTTTAAGATCGAATATCTCGTAAACTAAGCGTTTGCGGTCTTTTTTAATCAGGAGGACTTCCTCTTTCCAACGGTACCTTCACATCGCGGCGCCAAAGAAATCGGAATTGCGCCCTTTGTTCCACAATACATCTACAATGAAAATTTTGCTTGCGCTATTGCTACGATCTCTTAGCTATCTTCGTAATATTTTTTTATCCCTAACACTTTCACTAGAGCTCAAGTAAAAAACAACGTCTGATCCATTTTGATATTTAATTAGCTTTTGTTAGTTTCTTGATAATTTTGCAACAGTTTTGACAGTTCCACATCCATTGGCACTTAAAAATACGATCCAAAGCAATGTGGAATTTAAAAAATATTGTGAATTGAAAACATCCGTTTGCTATCTTGCTATCGTATGTCATAATGCCAATCACCACTTACGATTGACGTATCACATAATTTTCTTTCGTATGTTTGCCGATCCGGATCCGGAACGGATGTAACGATTCGACCGCAGTTTTATTTGTGACAAAAAAGTACCCGGAAAATTTAAATAAAACGCAAAATATTTAATTAGAAAGTAATCCCCACCAGATATAATACACGTATGCCAACAATTTCTTCGAAATACTTTTCATATGCACTTTTTGGGATGGTCTTCATTATGTGAATTTCGTTTTAACTCTTCTATAGACGGGTTCCACGGAGCGGCAATTTCAGTTTGGGGAACAAGAAAAAATCACACAGAACCAAATCTGGTGAATACGGTGGTTGATCGATGGTATTCATAGCGTTTTTGGCTTTAAATTCGGTCACAATCGTGGCTCGATGCGATGGTGTTCTTTCAAAATTCGGTCCATTTTGGATGGTTGTTCTCACACAAACGCCTTAATACCACGAATATCTAAAAAAACAATGAGCATCACCTATAACTCCTCTATAATTTCAAGTCCTTTAAAGCAAGTATGGCGGTAATACGCATCACACCCAAGATATCATAGACATGAGCTGAGTCGATAGGTAAGATGTGTTCATTGCTCTTGTATTCACTTCAACTCTTAACGATAATTTTCTTATCGCGCACCTGTACTTCTCAACCGCTTCTTGAGGAATAACAAAATTTTAAAAGCGATTCCTTTGGGATCAAAAGAGTGTAGATGTGAAGTTTCTATGATCGATTTGACTTTTTAATCGACCTGTTGGGTAATTTTGGTGTGATATATTAGTATTAATACACGAATAGTAAATCTTACTTGATATTCGTAATACTAATATTACCGAATCTATTTATAATTTAATTAAATTTCTTTTTATATCGCTTTATATACATATATAGTATGTATGTACATATATATCGACATCAAATAAAATAAAGTCCTCTTTTGTCATTTCAGAAACTGTGGTAAATATGGCTTTTGCTTTTTACCGAATATGTGCGCTTGTCGAAAGAAAGACTATCACTATGAATATGATGGCGAATGTCATGCGGACTACATACATCTGGAGCAATAATGCGAGTATTAATTAAATAATATTTTATTTTGTCTAGTTTAGTGTACGTTAGATTAAAAGCTATGTTTATGTTTAAGTAGAAATAAAGTAGGACGTACATATGTATATAATTTATTACCAATAAATAAAGAGTAGTTGATTATGTGAAATACTCATGGATTGCATAATGTAATATGTGGTAGTCTGAAAATGAAATATAGACAATAAGTGCATATATGTACATACATATGTGGCCGCCAAGTGTCTAGTAAAATGTAGTTAACTAGTATGTTTGAATCCCCCAAACGGTTTATAGTACAGTGTAGTAGAAGACCATGATCCCCTCCACTTAGCTTGACCACAATTTGCAATCTTTGAGAAGTTCAACTAACAGTGTCGGACAGAACCCAATAATATATGTACATATGTACGTCAGGTTAGAATATTGTGAGTTCTATTGAATATCTGTGGTTGGCAGAATCGGAGAGTTTTCTATGTGTCATTAGCTTTTAAATAATGTGTGAGTTATTCCATGCAATCTGTTTTGAACGAAAGACATGTATGTATGGTAGAATATTTCCTTCTGTTGCTCTAAGAAAATTCATATATTTTTCGTCTTCTTTACAGGCGTAGACACCATTTACGCGGTTATACCCGAGTTTCCTTTTTTTGCTATTTGGCGCCGATTCGAGATACCACGTGCAGTTCGGTCCTTCTCCACCTGATGTCTTCCTCTTCCTGTGCTTCCTCTGGCGAGTATTTAATCGAAAACCTTCTTAGCTGGAGTGTTTCCCTCCATCCGGACAACATAACGTAGCCAGCCCAGCCGCCGTCTTTTGATTCGCTGAACTATGTCCATGTCGCTGTATATCTCGTACAGCTCAACGTTCCATCAACTGCGATACTCGCCGTTGCCAATGCGCACAGAACCATAAATCTTCCGCAGAACCTTTCTCTCGAACACTCCTAAAGCGGACTCATCAGACGATGTCATTATCCATTATGTCATTATACTTGTAGAGTTTGGTATTTGTTCGTCGAGAGAGGCACCTATTAGCAGGAGTAATTCTGCGTTGGATTTCAAGGATGATATTGGTATTAGTGTTGATGCTGGCTCCAAGATAAACGACATTATCTACGACTTCAAAGTTACGAAGTGTAATGAATTATAGCCAGGCTTCTGGTTAAGCAGTTACAGTAGTGCTATACTCAATTTCTACTATTGCGTCCTTATTGCGCATCCAGGAAATTTGTGTATTATGCGGTAGCCAATTAGTGTTAGTACCGTTATATGGAGAGTTATCTTAATTTACGGCTGAGTTATGGCTGTTTATATAATACGTTTTCTATTATTGGTGTTTTTGTGTCTTCCGATTACGCTCATCTACGAACTTATCCTTACTTTTTTTTTGCCCATAAACACGTGTACAAAATTTCATGAACATATCTCAATTTTTACACAAGTTACCGCATGCACGGATGGACGGCAAGACAGGCAGACATTCACTCGGATCCTGATAAATTATTTGTACATAACCCCATATCTATCTCGATTAGTTTTAGGTGATCCATACAACCGTTAAGTTAACAAAACTTTTATACTCTTCAACAACATCTGTATTTTTCGGACATTATTTTTCATAAAAATTGAAATCGGAATAAATAATAAATTAAAAATATTTCATAAAATATATCTTTAAATTACGTTGGTTCTACAATATTAATTTTTTGAAGAAGATATACAATACTTTCTAACCTGACTGTACCACATACTGCCATCAGTCGCTCAGTTAGTCAATGTATAGCGCTCACTCATTTCGAAGCACTCACTCATTCGCTCTTACTCACGCTTGATGCCAAGGGAATTTGAGCCCATGATTCGGCTAAAAAATCGCTATAAATATTAACACACGCGTTCACTAAGTTACGCACACACTTGCAAACATGTGTATGTTGAGTATCTACACTTGTGCTATAAAAATCACAAAAACAAATATGTTGAAAATTTATAATTAAATTCAAACAAAGAATATTTCGGAAACATGTGTGAACCTCTGACAAGTGGCGGGTCTAAAGAAATGGAAGACAACAAAATGCAAAATGCTTATCATCGTCACAATGACGTCTGTGGCGTCCAATTCGCAAGCGTGCTATGTATGTATGTATATGTTAAGTGGTATGCATTTATTTTGCACACTTAAAGGCGGCTAAAAGTGGGGCCAAACACAGCTATATGAATGTATGTACATATGTTTGTTAATATTATCTTGTTGGGACTGGTAGGAAATTGGTCAAAACATTTCACAAATGCGTGCAAATAAAGGAAAAGAAATTGCGTATCCAATAAATGGCGAACAATTATTCTTTCGCGGGTCTTGAAATGGAAAATAAAACTTGTTAAATTTGTTCAACTTTCATATCTCAGCTCACGTACTTACGTACATACATACATACATAACTGTGTATGTCTCGTACAGATAAATACATGTGTATGCGTTTGGATTGATAATAAAAATATTTTTCGCAATTTTTTGCATTTGCGCTGCTCAGCGCGGGGAGGATTGTAAATGTTTTGGTAAACAAAAAATATTCCGATAAATTGTTTGTTGTTGGCATTTTACACAGCAAAATTGGGAGCGCGCAGGTCAAGATAAAGAGGACACGCGCGGTCTTCGAAATATCTTTATCTACAATTCGACGTTGAACAAGTGCGCGCATCAAAGTACAATAACAAAGCATTAAGATAAATTCGAACTTTTAAACACCATAAATACATGTGTACATTGGCACACATATATGTATACATGAATGAAGAAGAAAGCATAAAATTCAGATTTCCCACGTGTTGTGCTCTCTTCATTGGAAGAGAGCCAGCACTACAGATGCGGTCTTTGAGGCCTATGTATTTAGGCTTGTAACTACTAGAGTACAAAACGCCACTTAAAATGCCCCAGAAGATTTTTCAATGCGGACTACGTGACATACGCTCACTGCTTCTTAAGCAACAACAAGTTTTTAGTATTTATGGAGAACTTTATGACAATAGCATTAGCATACTCGCACTCGCAGTACTTGCTGTTGGGTGTTTTTAAACCAACCCAAAAGAGAGTGTTAATAAACTCACACGCGCCGTTTTTTCATTTCTATAAACATTGCGTTAAATTGTCGGAAATAGTCGACTGCTAAGCTCCCTTCGCGATGTTAGCTTCGATTTTTGTAACAACTGTCTGAAACTGTTTTTTTTCGAATAATACGTAAAGTGATAAATTATTAATACTCACTTTGCTTACGAATTCCACTTGATAACTCTGTTTTAGTAGTAGTTGTACAGTTAACGATCCCTTCTGTTTTGTATCTGACCCCTAATAGTAAACAGCAATAACATCCTATACTCACTATAAAATCAGGCAATTGGAGTTTTGATCTCCGATTGAGTATTTTGATTTTTTCTAGTCTAGCTTTATTAAGGTAACATTTTTGGAAACTTAATAGTTCTTTTGCTATTTAGATTAGAGACTTTATTCACCAAAACAATATCAACAATAACGGGTTTTTTTATCTTGAGCTGTAAGTAGTGAATTTAAACCGACTTTTTTTATTTTTCTGGCTCTCTTAGCCAAATGCTCAAATCATTCGACAGCGTAGGTGAATAAAATTGATTTTGATCGTCCAGTTTGTACGGCATACTAGTCCCAAATCGGTAGTTCAGGTGCGGTTGAGAAAAGGACATGTGTAAAATTCGATATCTCGAATACTGACGGACTAGTTCGCGTATATGCTGATGCGCATGGCTATATCGGCTCAGCTGGTCACCCCGATCATTTACACATGCATTTGTATTTTATAGAGCCTCCTACGTATCCTTTTGATCCTTTTGGGTGTGACAAACGTCGTACCAAGCTTAAAATAACCTGTTCAACCGCTCAGTTAAGGTAAGAGGGATGCTATGGCGCTCAAAACTTTAAACTAAAGTAAAATTTAAAGACTGATTGCTGTTACTCAAACAGCCAACTATAGCGCACGTATGTAGCTAAAAGTTGACAATAGCAAGCCGGTTCGCTCTTACTGAGCGAGTTTTTATAGCACATAAATGTAGGTATGTGCATTTTTCTGAGGCCTGTTATCAGATAGCTATTGCTGTTGTTGTTTGTATTATTTTATTTACATTGTGTATTTCTTGTTATTATTGCTTTTATTTTTATACTTGATTTCCAATTTGTTGACTATTGTTGTTGCTGTTGCCGGCGGCGGCTTGCATGTTGGCAGTCTAGTTCTTGGCGTTATTACCTTAATAAGTTTAAAAATATTTCATTTGCGTACATACATACATACATATGTATGCCCATGAATATGTATGTATGTGTGCATTGAATTGTTGCGATCTCCAACCGCCGCCTTCCATTTGGACAACCAGTTGGTTGGTTGAACCAGCCAGCTCGCAATGACTCCTGCAGCCGCTACGTGCGATTCTGAATTTCAGTTGAAGTTTTGCTCTTCACCGATTCGCATCGTCTGCCATTTCCACTGGAGCTCATTCATTTCGTCGTTCGAGTGCATTTCCATTGCCGCTTAATTTCAGTCCGTTGGCCATAAAAAAGATATTCTGCAACAGAACAACAACAACCTCTTTAAATTTGTAAAATACAACAACAAGCGCAAATTAATTATCGGAAATTTATTGTTGGAACAACTCGTTCACGATTTTAACGATTTTAAAGGGTTAACAGCCAGACTGACAGCAGCATTTCTTTCAGCAATTTTTTTGCTGAATTTGTAATTTTCGTGTATTTCCAAAACTGTACGAGTAATTATAGCAAAAACAACAACAATGACCAACATCAGGGTAAGTGAAGGGAGCATTTGAAAAAACTTGAATAAATAAGTGAAACGTCGCAAAATGGCGAAGTTAATTTTTATGTATATCTGCTTCTTCAATTTTTTAATTTTATTGAGAAATGTTTTAGGTAAATAACTGCAGCTAATTATAACTTAAGATAAAATTGAAATAAAATGAAAACTATGGAAACTTTAACGTCACTGCCTTAGCGCTTCCCATAGTTCGTGACGAGCCTTCTTTAGATTCGCAAATATACATACATGCACATACACACACTCTCAGCCTTGCAGTGCAAGTGAAGTGAATTGTAAAGTGCCTTGTGACTTTTCTCTACACCCGCCCAGCGCAGACATTTGTTGACTTTACATTTATAAGTAAATAAGCTGTGTCTATTGTCTGCATTGTAAGTCTCGGTGCTTTAGGCTGGCGGACAGATAAAAGCCGCATGGAGCTAGCAAGTTGTTACGTAAGCAGCCAACAAAAAGAATATTCATAGTGATAGCAGTGCGCTACGGACGGATTTTGTTAAGAATGAATAAATTTGTGCCTTAAAATTTTAAAATTTTACATTTTACAACAAAACATGTAAATTTAATTTTTATGTGCATACATACATATGTTTTCGTTTTTGGTCTTTGCCGTGGTGTCAGGTGACACTTAGCCGCCCCTGTATTGAATTGCACGCCATAATTCAATGTTATTGCTCATTCATTGTGGATGTTTCCTTATAAGTAAGTACATATGTATGTTCCCTTAATTAAATATTGCAATTACTTACATGTGCACATTATTAACTCGCAATTCTGTGACAAACATGCATACATACATATGTTTACTTTTCATGCACTTGAGTACAAATGCAGTTCGTGTTTCACGCATTTGATCTGTTATGTTAAAAATATCGCATGACATAAATTTGTAGCGCTTGCAGTTTTCGCTTGTGCAACAATCAGACACGCACAAACACAACAATCAGACACTTGAGCACATTTAAAACGGTTTTAGTTTATACATATATGTAAGTAGTATATTTATACTTGTAAATCAAACTTATCTGCATATGCTAGAAATGTTTATTTAAATTTCCAAGTATATTCCGGCAGACATCAATTAGATAAGTGTATTGGCGATGAATTGATATGAAATCAACTGGAGATAAACTTGCAATGATTTTTGTTGCTAATAGTACTTGAATGCGTCTTTACATTATCTACTAATAGAAAAAGAATTTATGTTTTTGAAAAATCTTTAGTTATAAGGAGAATTGTTATAAAAGAAACGTGTGTTAAAAGCAGTGCAGTCGCGTGCTACTCGAAATTCTCCCTCGTACGTTTGACGCCACCAAGCCGATTGCCACGACTACAGTATGCACTATGTCTACGTCTGTCAATTCGATTACATCATTTTACTGTAAATGATAATTTTTATTATTATTATCTATCATTCATAAATATGAAAGTCGTAAGGCTCATTTTGTGGTATTAGTAAAAGCAAGATAGTAGAATCAAATAATGCCGCTTAAAACATAAATTAATAAACTAAACAAAAATAAAATTAAATAAGAAAAAAAAAAACAAACGTTAACGGCCAATACGCAGCAGTAATACCCTAAATTTCTTTGCATGTCATATATGTATGGTTGGTCCGACCTGAACAATATGTAAAGGATATCCCGTGAAAGCTAAAACTTATAGTAGTTCGATATCGTTGGTTCCGACAAGTGAGCAGTTTCTTGGGGAGAACAAAACGTTTCGAAATTTTAAATCGATATCTCAAAAAGTGTGCCACTATACAGACGGACAGACATGACTAAATTTACTCAGCTCATTACAATGAGCATTTATGTACTTATACTACATACATACATACATACATACATATTTTACTCGGTCTCTGTTTCGTTTCGAAATTCAAAAAAAAAAAACAAGTAAATGAAATATAATAATAGTCCCTCTCGCATACCTTCCATTGTGATCCGCATTCCGGCCTTAATAAAGGGAAAAGTTGTCTTTTGTTTTTCAGCGCTGCTTATCTTTCGGTAAAAGTATTAAATTCCTCCGGAGAAACTCGGTTATTTCAATGTATTCCCAAAGTCATATGTTTTTGGTCGTGTGTACACATACAACATAAAAGGAAGGTTGTCCTCATCAACCATTTTTCCTCAGTTTTTGTTAAAAGTTTTCCCCTACTGTTGCGCTCCGTTCGCTCACGGTACAACGCAAGCGGCTTAGCTGATGAATAGCATTCGATTCACAGATACACATGCATATGTAAATATGTATAGCATGTATATACCTATATACTTGCATTACCTGCTGGTTTACATGTTTTTGCAATAAATTAGTGTTGCATTTGCCTGTCTACTAAGATAATTCATAGTCATGCTTGTACAGTGGTGACCACACAAATAGCACACTTAATGACCCAAAAGAGAAGTTTAATGTATTATATTTTCATAAAAAAAAAAAAAATATGCAGAACTTTTTCCATATATGTATGTATGTACATACATATATGAAGAATGTAAGTTTTCAATTTATCTATACTTAATTTCATAGTATTAACTTCATTGAACAAGTATCCAAACTAATCTTAGATAATTAAAATCTTTATGATAATTTTTGTTTTTAGTGCCTGGTCATGATCTCTTTTATAAGAAATATTTACAAAAAAAATCTACAATCATCGGTTCACAAAATTAAATTTAAAAGAAGTTAACTTATTTATTATCTTCTCTCATACGAGGCTGGTTATACCTATTCACTGGGGGTGTTTTTTTTACGTGGCGGGTCCCAAACCCAGCGCACAACCCTATGCAGGGGATGTTCCGCCTTCTCACTTCAGCTCGCCTTCAAACCGATGTTCTTAGGCTACCCAGAGGATACTTGGTCAAAGACCGGAAGTAGTGAGCTGCTTGAGCCATGTGTAAAAGAATCGTTCCTGCCACTCCCAAGTGAATGACGATCAGAGAACTTTCCTCACTTGCGTGAACTTCTACACATGACTCCATCCTCCATTTATTATCACTTAAACTAAAAATAGTGGCAGAGCGATAGCGGAAAATCAACTTTTAACAAAATAGTTGAAGTTGCATAGATAGATAAATGTATAAAAAAATAAATCTTTTATGATCAATCTTTTTTAAAATCTTAAAGTTATGAAATTTACTGTTAAAAACACGCTAGAACCATATTTAGCAATTTGCATTTCACCATGCTGAATTTTCCAAAATATAATATCATTGATAAATTTTAAAATAAGCCAATGTGTATTTACATACATATGTATGTTACATTTCTTTGCTTCGGTGGTTTCATTGTACTTGTACGAAGATCTTCCGATTTATCGAAAACGAATACATATGTATAATATATGGATAGGAAAAACTTGTTTATTCGGTTTTAGTTTTTGTTATGTTTTTTAAGGGGCGCGTCGCGAAATAAATAAACGCACTTGAAGACATGAGAAACGATAGCTTTTAATGCCAAAAGCAACATACGAGTGTGTCCGTATTCGTATTGCATGGATGTATTTATGTATGAATATGTTACGTGCATGAATGTGACGAATTTCCAAAACATATTTGCTTGTACGTATAGTATGTCCAACCAAATATACAGTTCTCTATAAATGAGCACACAAAGTACTTAATTTTCAGTATTATCTTTATATAAAAAGACTCTAAAAGGTACAGTGTAAACATTAAGTGTGTTCGTTGCAGATCATCCAGTGATGTTCCATCTACACTGGATAAAATGCTGGTCATTATACAAAATACATAGAACAATAGGGCAAATGGAGACCAAGTTTTTCTGTGATCAAAAACGGAGATTTTGCTAAAAAAAATATTGCCATAAAACAAGTTAACAAAAAAAACAGATTTTCAAAGAAATCTTCTTAAAATTGTTATAATTAAAACTTGATTTCGATTGGGGGTTGGTATTGTCATATTGAACACTCACACTTTTAAGATTCTCGATGTCATAAAAATTCGTAATAATGTTTGTCCACACTGAATTTGTTTGACATTGAGCGGAAATGGAAACCTAATTATGTTCTTAGTATGTATTGTAAGGTTATCTCAAACTAAATTGGCAAGCGAAAGCAAAATAGAAATAATAAAATTATGATAAGATTAAAAAGCTACTGTATACTCGAAGCTGTTCGAACTCGAAGCTAAATCGGTTAAGAGCTCCGCATGTAAAAGAAGAGATTAGATAAAATAAAGATTACTATGTTTTAAAGAAGAAAAACTTCTCCAGAATTTTGTTCATTTTGAGAAACGATTTGTTCAGCCGAGCGTTTGTTCCCATACATGTTCATATACATACATATATATGTACCTTGTACATCAAACTGAGTAAAACAAAGTAATGAATTCCAGGTTAAAATATAGTTTAATTATAAAATACCGATAAGTTCACAAATTATCATAGACAAGGTTGGACTGGACTGGGTCCGTTTGATGTGATATTACAAAATATAGGTACCAGTACATAGTTAGAGTCTGGACATCGGGGGCAAAATTCATACTATCTTTTCGTCAATACTTGCTTCCTTATTTGCGACAAAGAGCTATCTTAGTTCTTAGATCTGATATGAATTAGAGTAAAATACGATTATGAATTCCGTATGAGGGGCCACTATATTCAATATTTTATGAAGATTTTTTCGAAAACTGTTAGCCTTTAGCACAAAGCTATAGAAATTAATTATAGGACACTACATTTTTCAATATATCAGAAACAGCCAGAGTACGTATGAGTATCTTTGAGTACCTATTCTGAACAAGAACGACATTGAATGAGAGTTCGAGATTACTAACTGTATGAGTTTTATTTTTAGAATCTCATTCAATCACATTAAAAACTGAAAATTTTGCATATGACACAGTCAGATACATAGATTTTAAGTTTTAGCTTTTAGATTAACTTCGAGAATTATATGACTTGTTAAATTTAGTCTTTAGTTCACATTCTTTTTATGTAGTACATATGTACATATGTGTGAATTCAATTCCATTCGATTTTAAATGAACCTATATATGCATATATAAATATGTATATTCAGCATGATTAAGCACTAGCTTTGCAGTCGGTTTTAACTCAGTTTTTATATTGTTTTCGTAATCAATGTGATTACGTCTGATTTAAAAATCTTCGAGTCAACTAATTAGCGATCATTAATGTGTCATTTCTAGCGACAATGTTCATATTTAGACTACTGCTGAACAAACATTCCTAGTTCTTTGCTAGGGATGTCAGTTTTAGTCTCACTAAAAAATTCGTAGGATGTTAAGATTTAGAACTTCAGTACGGTGCAAAAACTTCCATGAAGATATTTAGGTATACATATTTTATGTGGGAAACTATACAACAGATATTGGAAAATTATATACATATGTACATGCATATATGGTGTAACGAAAAAAGTTGGGAAATAATTCAATACTTGCTATTCTAAGAAATCATATTTGATGCCTTATTAACTTATCCTATGATATACTCGCTTAGTTTCTTTAGTTTGCTTCGAGTCCGAAATATAGTATTTGTTAAAATGAATATATTTTACTGAAATGAGATATGTGTGATATTAACTTAACCAAATGGGCAAAATCTAATATATTGGGTATATGAGGTAAATATCACCTAGAATATTGGAAATTAGTATATTTGGGATTAGACCAATGTCTACAGCGATTCCATTCTTATTCACTAAACCACATTATTTTCAAGAAAATTTCATTAAAATATCACACATATCAAACAAGAAAGTCCGAAAGCATTATATCGGGTATATTTAGACTAAAAGAATGTAAGGACTGATTGCACTTGCAACGTTTGGCATTACTCAGAACATGTTTCTACGTGTTTCAATTTGTGAAGAATATTTGAGCATAAGGTTTGGCGTATTCCGGAATGACGAATACTATAATAGGTATGAAGCATAAGGGAGCTGGGATTGTACATTGACCAATTCATTCATTTTCGTCATTAAGATATAGTATATCAAGAATTATTAACAGATATACATACATATACAGCCAATAGATATATAATACATATAAAGCCAAACGGAAATTTGAAATTCTGATTTGATTTAATTTATGGGGCTACTGGTAATATTAATCCGATTTTTGCCACAAAAGAGTATTATTATCAAAAAATATTGCCTTCGGATTTCAACAATATGTTTAACCAATTGATCGATATTTTTGGTAAAAAGTGAGCCATAGACGTCGAGGCTCACATATTCGGTTCGAAAAGTTATGTTAAGAGCAATATTTGTAAAGTTTTTTCCCGATATATTCATTGGTGCTGGATTTGTATACATTGAAAAAATCAGATATAATTTAAAAATGAGTTGTATAGTAAGTTCGCGTTGTTGCAGTCCGAAGAAACCTTCAATATTGTTGTAAGTGTTATTCGTTTTCATGGAATGGAGATAGATCTTTTAACGTAGACAATTGAATTGAATAAAAGTTATATTGAAAATATAAATATTCGTCATTCTTTGTATTATCATAAATTGTTTACTTTATTGTCCAATTACGGTGTGTTTTAGCTCCAAAATTTCCCTTGATCCGCTACAGATGTATTTCGAATCGCTCGTTACAATATAACTATACCTCCGTGGAAATTTAGCCGAGTTGAGCATTCGTTTGACATTCGCTATGAGAACGACTTTTTTTTATTTCTTTTATATGCTCTCTTCTACCAAAAGCATTAAAATACTTCTGCAATCAGTTTAATTTGTACTAATTCTTCTATGTATTTGCGACTTTAAGAGCGATCGGCGTTCTCACATATATGTTAATTTGAGATATTTATATAAAAGATAAATATTGGGAACCCCATTGTTGATAATCAAATAATCAAACAAAGAAATATAATACTATTTTATTACTGTTTATACTAGGGCTCTTAAAATTATACGAATAACGTGAAAACCGATCATATGAATATTCGGTTTGTAACTGTTCGTATGAATATTAACCGATTCGTTCCACTGCGACTATTTGAATATTCGTTAATTGCTGCGAGTATTTAATTAAATGAAATTTGTTTGAAATCCAAGCAGCTTTTGATTTTTGCTTGTTTTAAATTTGTAAAATTTCCAATTGTACGCAAAAAAGGTAAAACTTTTTAATTTATATTTCGCGCGAAACCCGTCGTCGTTTTTTTCTAGGTTAGTATGACTGTCAGTGACATCCGTTAAAAATGTCGCATCAAAATAATTTTGTTTTTTTCGCAAAACAGCGTCGCGTTAATGTCTGTGAAACAATGCTTTCCGACTAACAGGATGTCATGAAACATATTATTATTGGCGAAAAGCCTTGGATCTATGCTTGTGACCTGGAATCAGACGACACGAAAACAAAAACACGTCAAAAGTAGGTCAAAAATCAAAGTTATGTTGAAAGTTTTCTTCGATTATCGAGGTGTGGAGCACTCCGAATAACTTCCGACCTACCAAACTGTCAACAAGTAGTACCATTTGAGTGTATATATTCGTAAAAATAGGCCGGAATTATGGGTCGACAACTCTTGCTTTTACACCACCATAATGTACCGTCGCTTACTGCATTGATTCTTCGCGAGTTTTTCGCCACCGTATTCACCTGATTTAGCTTCGTGTGACTTCTGACTATTCAGCAAACTCCGACCGCTCCGGGAAACCGTTTTGAGCCAATTCAAGTTATTAAACATGAATCGCTACGCATTGAAGGCTAATCCGGATTGACTTTTGCAACTGTTTCCAGGAATGGATAAAACGTTGGCACCAGTGTATTGAGGCCAAGGGGGATTGCTTTGAGGGCCGACATAGATTTTGAAGAATGATTAAGAATCTTAAATTTATAAACAAGGTCTTACTATTTTTTGCTCACAGCAGTATGCTGAGAGTTTCTATACACTTATATGCGCAGAAAGAAATTATATAAGTTAAATACTTAGTATTCGAATATTCGACAACGAACGGTTAGTCGACGATTTTTGACCATCCGGATAGTGAATATGATTATTCGAATAATGCCCTATCCGGTTAATCCGGTTAGTCGATTAGTCGAATACCAAGAGCTCTAGTATATACAGCAAAAACAAAAATTGTATTATTTACATGCACTCGTAAATGGAAGTTATTTAATTGTTAATTTTTTATTTATAGAAAGCTGCTTCTTCTCTGCAAAAGCTCTTTGTTTGCGGCGCCCTGAAATATGGCCAACCTGGTCACTCCATTCTCGCAAATTCTGGCAATGGTTATGCGAAATTCTGGTGCCGCGCCACAACCACCGAAAAACTGCCGCTTGTGATAGCCACACGTTATAATATCCCTTTTCTGCTGAACAAACCTGGTGTTGGTAACTATGTGTTGGGTGAGATTTATGAGGTGGATGACAAGATGCTGACATCACTGGATAACTTGGAAGATTGCCAAGATGTGTTCACACGGGAGGTGCATGACATGAACATCGGGGTTGGTGAAGGGTAAGTTGGTGGAGAATTCTCAAATATTTAGATTTTTACAATTTTTCTCATTTCTCTCTCTCTGATCTCTCCTCAGCACCGTGCCCTGTTGGGTGTATTTACTGCAAAAGTATCCCGAAAAGCTGCTCTCTCTGGAATATTTGTCAAGTTATCAAAATAGTGCTGCTCACCCCTATGTCATGCGTAATCGTCGCACACACAAGCATCCACCTCAAGAGGACCTTGCCTACACTGCTGCCTAAATTCTTCCCAACCCTAGTATAGTGGTAGTCATTGACCTATTTACTACCAGGCGATAGATAATTGGTCAACTGCGTGATTAGCATTTACTTACTGTGAACTTGTATTGAATGGAAGGCTTGCACTGTTTCCTCGGTTTCAGTTATGAGAAATGGAGTGCGGCTTATAAAAATTCTAATGTCGATATTAGCTGAACTATTGTAGACTTTAAATATAGACATATAACATATACATACATATATACTTTTATGTTTAATCAATATCTGATCTTTATAATATTGCCTAAAACCAACTTGTAATGGATTTTTTGAGAAAGCATAATAATGTCAATTAGTGCGTGTTATAAATCAGTAATTTTAAGAATTTTTGTGAATAAAACATTTGATAAGAAAGCCTGTATGTATAAATTATTCCTAATTAATCTCGTTCCTTGTGACATTTACGAGATGATTCTAAATAGTTTCCATTTTGTGTTTGTGTTTTTTCAGCTAATGTTTATACGTATTACCTAAAACGAATCGAGATAGATAATACGGTTATGTATATCAGAATGTTCAGGATGACAAGGCGAGTTGAAATCCGGGTTACTGTCTGCCTGTTCGTCCGTCTGTCTAAAAATTGAGATATCTTGATGAAACTTGGTGTGCAGGTTCCTTGGTACAAAAAAAATACGAGTTTGTAGATGGACGTAATCGGACCACTACCACGCTCACAAAACGTCGTTAACCGAAAACCTATAAAGTGCCATAAGTAAGCACTAAATTAAGGGGGTATTCTACTCTAGAATTTTGAAAAATTCGATTTTTTTCATATATTTAAAGTTTAGACACTTAAGAAAATATCCTCCAAAGAATTTTTAAAAATTAAAATTATTTTAAGAGCTACAGTTACTTTAGTGACGCAGTACCTAGCGCGGTTCGGCCGTATCGAATTTTTTAAACGCGTTTTTCTCGAAACTACGTTTTTCCACACGGTACCGGCATTATCTCAAGTTCTATACAACCGATTTACTTGAAATTTTGTGTGAACCTTCCTTATATAACTCTTTATCGTTCCTATAAGCATCGTGTCAAAATTTTTGTTCTTAATACTTTAAAAAAATTCAGGAATTTCAAAAAAAAACGTAAAAAATGATTTTTACTTTCAGGCAGTCGCCATTTTTCAAAACAAAAATTTTTCGTGTTCCCTGAGGTAACTGATTAAGAATTTCTTTTGTTTTTTTTCCAGACCACCAGGAGAGTCAGGATCAATGTCAACAGGATGCGCCATTTTTTTTTACACCTGATACCAAATTTGATCGTAATTTCTTCACGGTTTCATGTTTTCATATAAAGGTAGGAAATTGTTCCAGATCATCATATGATTTCGACTTGAGGTAAATTCGGTAGGGTGATGCACAAGGTCACTTTTGCATGGGCATTTCTGTATCACACTTATGGGTTAATATTTCGCGTTGCCATATCTAAGCAACAAGAGTTGATGGTCTAATAAAATGGAAATATTTAAAATAAGTAGTCACAGCAAAGGCAGAAAATAAGCCAAATGCTACAAAGATTTTTTTAATATCATCAATTTAAATGCATGTGCTCTTAAATATGTGTATAAATGTTCCCGTTCACTTCAACTATTGCGGAAACAATTTGTGACAGTTTTTGTAATTATTTACCTACGGGCACGCTTTGTTGCTCCTCAATCACTTGTTATCAATTTACTCCAATCGCTCAGATAACTTTTATTAGCTAGTTAATACATACCTGATCAGTACGTTAGTGACGTTATGTCTGCAAAAATGTCTGGCAATTTAATAAAAGTATTCGTCTACGGGACACTTAAACGGGGAGAGCCTAATCACCATTGGCTAACGCGGTCCGAAAATGGCCACTCACGTTTTCTGTGTGAAGCGCAAACGGTAGTAAAGTTTCCACTCGTCATAGGCACACGCTACAACATTCCGTTTTTACTCAACAAACCTGGAGTTGGTCATAATGTTCATGGGGAAGTGTATGAGGTAGACGACACAATGTTTGCAAATCTAGATCTGCTGGAAGATTACCCCAATTACTATGACCGAGAAATACAGCAAATAAAAACAGAGAATAATGAGTAAGTACTTATTTCCAAGGTATTAACTAAAAATAAATAAAATTGTTTATATTGCAGACATATTGATTGTTGGCTGTATTTGATCAAACAATTTCCGGAGAAGTTATTGTCCAAGCGTTACCTAGAAAAGTATAATAACTCAGAGGCACTTCCGTACTGCGAAAGGTCAGAAAGGTTGCCTGAAGTAAAAGCTAAAGACGATATGACCTATTGAGTTATAATTGTTGCATCCGATTTTTTATATTTTTTATTTTATGGATGACAACTAAGTATATTAATATGATTATATTTTATAGACTTGGTCAATAGGTTTCATTCATTACTAATGCTGTACTTGATATTTGCAGTTATTTGGACAGCTCCAAGCAAGATATGTATGTACAGGATGAGTTGAATCACGTTAAAGATGAGACCAAATGAAAATGTGATAGATAAAAAGTGATATAAAAAAATAGAACAATTCTTTGTTAGCTGTTGACTTCATTTATATTTTATTTCATTTCTTTTTATAGTATTCCCTTATTTACTTATTATAGAATTTTGGGAATTGTTTGGTTGTTGGATACTAATCTGTCCCTACCACTATTTAAATATAATTTCTATTGTGAAGCGGCAGTTTTCGGACAATTATGAAAAGTGGCGGCAGGTACCACAATTCCGTACTCCAATTTAAAAAGTATAAAAAGTGCGAAAATAAACCACTCTGAGAAAGTTACAAAAAATATAGATACAAAGCGTACAATACATACAATACAGACCGACTTCTAAATCCTGTTCTTCAGAAAACATATAGCAAAAAAAATAAATCCAAATAGAAGTGACACTTAATTGGCGGCCTTCGCTTTCTAGCTGTCATCCTCGTCCAGCGACTGGAATCGATTCGCCATGGTAACGGGCGCCAAAACAGGTTCATGGATGCGCTGCACCCTACCTCCGTGTCGAACCTCTTCAAAAGCTGGTTCATTCTTTTTCTTGCGTTGTTCTTCAGGGCGAGCAGCACTCAACGAGGGGAAGTATTCTGCATTTGTAATATCGGGCGCCGCACGGTTACGAGGCTTTAGACGTGGTCCAGGCGCCGCTCCAGCTTGCTAAACACATAATGGCAAAGTAAATAGGTGAATATTTGTAAACAAAGTATTTTTAAATAATTGACGTGGCAAATATTAACATAAATATTGCAATTATATCTTTTAACTTACAGCAGCTCGCAATGCAGGTGATATATAAAGTTTTGACGTGGGTTTTTCAATCTCCATTGGAATTTGAGTCACCTCTTCGGCGGGAACAACCTTTCTCCAAGGACCGCCTCCACTACGTTTCGAGGAATTAGTTTCAGGATTGACATTGCCATCACTGTCCACATCATCTTCTTCACCTTCTCCTTGGCTTTCATCTTCATCATCATTCAAAGTCAATTGACCGATTTTGAGACCAGTATAATCTTTTCGCTGTTCTTGTTCAAAATCATCCCATTCCTCTTCAGGCGCCTACAAATAAAGAAGAACTTTTATAGTATTTATACGCTAATATATTTGTATTCGTTACTTACCTGCTCCACTACTTCAGTTGGCTCCTCAACAGCACCAGACGTGATTGTTGGTGCAGGTATGGTTGGTTCTACCTTTTTTGACTTGGCGGTCGTTGCTGCCTCCTTTTCTAGATTTTTTACCAACTCCTCAGCAGTTAAAAACTTGGGCTTGGCCTTGGACTTTTTCTTGTCCTTTTTAGCAAAAAAATCGTCCAAATCCGCCATTATGTTGTTTTCGTGCACTTGCAAACGCCAAAGCAGTCGCTGCCTCCGTCAACTGTATACAATTTAATGAAATTCAAAAATAAAGTTCACTCAACGATAGATTTTGCAAAACAGCATGCGTGCAATGCATTGCTTACCACTTGCGACCTTACAAAAGAAGGAATTTGCTTTGAAGTTGACATCTACCAAACACAACGAGTCAACTCGAAACGATTTGGCGAAAGTAACGAGTAGCGAGTGGATAAATATACACAGTATTGCATTTTGTAAGACTTATGAGAACTAAAGAAAATATTAAGGTGGTCTGAAATTTTTTCATTGATATATCTTAAAATATTGAGTTAACAACTAAAAATTAAGATTTTAAATATTTACTTTTTTAAGAATTACCTTTATATAAGTCTGTATAAGAGTTGTTTAGTACTCTTAAGAATTGATATGATAAATAGTATTGTTTGACTTGTAGATCAAACTGTTTGATTTGTATGATCAAACGTTAAAACTTAAATAAGATTCTTTAGATGTTGCTGTTGTTGTTGTTGTAGCGGCAATCGTTCCCACGACAGTCGGGTCTACGTAACCGGAACGGACCCGGGGTTTTATCCGGCCAAGGACTGTCAACGCGGCAGAATTCTGCCGCTACAACAACAACAACAACAACAAGATTCTTTAGATCCTTACTACTGGTGGGGGGAAACAAAGACCTTATTCAAGCTGAGAAATATTTCATTCTTATTTAACATTTGTGGAATATATAAAAAGTTGAAGTATAATGTTGTTGTACGAACATATTAAATTTTGAACATTCTCCCGGGCGACAAAAGTAACTACAGTTTATGGCCGTGTCATGTACGTCAACTAAGTGATGTTCACGATGACTGTGTTGAATTAATAATAGTAGGCTCATAACTATTTCCTCAAATTGGCTACAAAGGTATCCTGCCGACTTTTCTTCTTTCATATCGGACGACGCTATACCTATACCGCGTCAAGATCCAGATAACAATGTCCTTATTATTATGGACATACTCCTCGAAGAGCTCTTTAAATGGTTGCCATTCTCCGAATTCACCTGAGAATTGTTGCAATTCTATTTTTGGTAATTCCAATTTCTCCACTGTTTTTTTTAAGTTGATTTCTTTTTGTTTTTTCAATAACAGCAAAGTATCGGTGACTTCAAAAGAAAGATCTTCTATTTCGAAATTATTACACGGCTTGTTGTATTTCATTGTCAATTCGTCGATATTTTTCTCCATGGAGCTCCAATAATTCTTGAGAAGTTCTTCGTATCTTTCGATTTCAGCTTCGTCTCTATTATTTAGTTTTATTTTTGCCTCTGCAATGAAAAATCGAATTCTTTCTGCTCTTTTTTCAATTGCCTGCTCTATGAGGTCTATCACTTTATCAGTGTTGTTCTTGCTTCTATTTCCATCTCTTTGGTTGCGCGTTCCATTTTGAGCTGTTCAGCTCGTTTCCTATCATGTGCGGCTTCGCATGTCTGCCGCAATTTTTCGTACACATTGTTGGCGAAGTATTCATGATTCGGCGCTACTTTCCCTGCCAAGTTTGTATGGTTGCTGTGGAATTCGCTCCTTAGCACTTCAGTATCCTCTAATTCATTTTGTTCGCACCGTTCAGCACGAACTCTCCTTGCAGCACCTTTTGCCGTTGCAACATGTCCGCAGTGTTCGACCTTTTTAATTAATATTGTTTTTTACTAAACTGTTCTTATTCTTCAAAAAAATCGTTGGAGGTAATTGTTTTGGTCGCCCGGTTGACCTTGCTATGCCTCGATTCACAGCCGCTGAATATTTTTTTGAGTAACAGTTTTAGCGTTTAGTTTCGCTTTAAAACGGCTTATGTGATTATATAAATACGCGGGTATATGGACCCGTCTTACAATTTCTTCTCAATGTTTTATACTTACATATATTTTATATTTTTCCTGCATTTTCATAACTAGCAGTGCTCACTTTACTTTATTTGCCTGTATTTTTAATAATATCAAAGCTTTTTTATTTGTCCGAGCTCTTTTTTAGACTCGAAGGACCAAATATTTAAACTCAACAAAGATTTTATCAACCTTACCACTGGTGGGGGGAATAAATAAGTCTTATGTCGAGTGAGAAATCTTCAGAAGTATTCTAGTAAAAAGAGATAATTTGCAGATGGTCATATCATCGGATGGACTGAAAAATAAGGGCATTTTCAGTTTTCGCGTGCAACTTAAATTATGTTTATGCATTTTTAAAGAAAAAAATTTGCACTAGTTGAATAGATAATGTTCGCATTACTGTGAAGTAACATACATATAAACTTTGACAAAAAAGTACTCGGAAATTGTAAATAAAACGCAAAATATTTAATTACACATCAATATTTATTTTGTCGCCTTAAAGTAATCCCCATCAGATGTTGATTGATTGATTGATAAACAAGGAATACACCGCGATATTAGATCAATTGTGCCCTATCCTAAATCTCTGATTAAGTCCAATATTCTGCTGGGTCCACCAGATAAAACACACTTATTCCAACAATTTTCCAGTTCTCGAAAAAATTTTCATAAGCACTTTTTGAGATGGCCGCTCAGCTTTTTCAGCTTTACAGAAAACGGGTTCCATTTTGCATGTCAAACTAATAAATCCATATCTCATCGGCCATGTCTTTTTGAAGAAAACTCAGTTTTATGGTAATGAGTCGAGCAAGAACGTGTTTTATACCCAAAACATCCATCAAAATCATCTCTTGCCATCTCTCTATCACTTGCCTGATGATTTTCAAGTACCATATTCTTCAATATTTTCATCAGTTAAAGAAATCGAAGATCGCCCAGAACGAGGCATGTCTTCAACGATCTCTTTGGACGACCCTTAGGCATGTGTTTTTATAAGAATTGAATGACCGAAAGTCTTTTCCAACATTCACAACTATTCCATACAAATTCTTTCGCATAATTTGAAAATGGCAGTTAACTTTTATGATCTTCAGCTGCCTGTTCATATAGCGGGAAAATTTTTGGCATCATACTACCAACTGACACCTTTCGCCTTTTAGAAAATTCTTGGTCCTAATCCTAGCCTCTTAATGATGCTTTTCAGTTAGTAAATTAAAATTAAATTAGTTTTAAATTTAAGTACTCTTAAAAGTATTAATAGTTTTTATACTCTCGCAAACCAACTGTTGTTTGAATCACCTAAAACCGAAGACGATTTGAAACTCGAATGACTCTGTGTTCGTCCGTCTGCCCGCACAAGCGATACGTTGAGTAAAAATTTAAATAGCTTGATGAAACTTTGTATATATGTTCCTTGGAGCCCGAGAGAGATTGGTATTGCAGATGGACATGTTGAAAATGCCATGCCCACAAAATACTATTAAGCGGAAACTCATAAAGTGCTATAACTAAGCTCCAAATCAAGATACAAAACTGGAATTTGGTTCAAGGGATGTAAGCAGTGGAAGTGAATAGTTCTAAAAAGCAGTAATAGCCCCGCCCATAAGAGGGCAGGCTTAAAGCCGTATCAGCCCAATTTGCTGATATTGTAAAAATGGGTGAAATCGGGATAAAACCGCGTCCGCTCCCAATAAGATGATTATGTTTAAAGTTTCTAAAAGTGCGATACTCAATAAGTAAATACATCAGAGTCATAAAATATCACACTCGAGATGGTACGAAAGGGCTTCATAGGAGATGGTGTAAAAATTGTAATATCTTGATGAAACTTAGAACAGATGTAATGAAAGTATCTCCTAGACCACCAAAGCTACAATAGTCAAATTCGATTAAGACAATTCTTATAAGAATTTTTGCCGACACTGTAAAAATGGATGAGTTATCAGTCCACTCTGCATAACTAAACACACCAGATATATTAAATTGTACGCCCTAGATGGTAAGAGAGGTCTTTATACTAGCCGGTATAAAAATTGGACGATCGGCGTGGATATGATAAGGTAAAATCACATTTCTCAAGACCTGCTCTGCCGTTTTAAACCAAATTCAGTACGTAACATCCTTTTAATATTCTTATGTTACAGTATAAAAATGGCCCACTTCCCATTTTAAATTCCGTCCAACTTTTCCCTTTCCAGTTAATTAATATAATATAACCTTTGCACGACTAAAGCCTTTAGCGTATGCCATCTTTTGACAATAACTTGTCCAAATCCAACAAAAACTTTCCAAGCATCTAGTTACCGAATATTTGGACCCCAGTACCTTTAGTTGACTTTTTACGACAAATATCGGTCAATGTGTGAGGTACATAATTGAAATTCTGGGTTAATCTTTTCCTGACAATGGTATGTCTGTGTGTCGGAAATGGGTTGATTCGTGTCAATGCTCCCATATACCCACCACAACGATTTTCGAACTTCCAGGTGACCCAATACCGCATATATCGGCTAACATTTGAGTTATCTCTATGATAATGAGAGGGCGTGTTTTACTCATAACAGTGTGCCTAAAATGGATAAAATTGACGGAGCTCCCATATAAGAAACATATAAAATCTGAGTGAATTTACTGCATATCATTGGTAATGGTATGTGAGGTGTCTTAATAAATATCAGGGAGCATTTTATTAGTACATGGTATATTCATGGTATGTAGTACTGGCAAAATTTACTACGAATGTATAATGATATTCGTTTTTCTAATAAACATTTTGTCGAATATGTCGGTATAAATGACATATTTAACGGGTGATCCAAGTAGAGAATGGAGTCATGTGTAGAAGTTCACGCAAATGAGGAAAGTTCTCTGATCGCCATTCACTTGGGAGTGGCCAGAAACGATTATTTTACATATGGCTCAAGCAGCTCACAACTTCCGGTCTTTGACCAAGTGTCCTCTGGGTAGCCTAAGGACATCCGTTTGAAGGCGAGCTAAAGTGAGAAGGCGAAACATCCCCTCCACAAGGTTGTGCGCTGGGTTTGGGACCCGCCACGTAAAAAAACACTACCAATGGAAAAGCGTAAACAGCCTCGGATGAGAGATCCCCCTTTTGATGACAACTATGATAAACGAAATAAGGACCACGATTTGAGGGCATGCACCTGGAAATTCCGGTTCCTTAATTGGGAGGGTGCCGCTGCCCAGCTGGTTGATGTCCTCGTGAAGGCTGACGTCACCGCCGTCCAAGAAATGCGATGGACGGGACAAGGACTGAGGCGAGTAGGTCCTTGTGGCATTTACTACAGTGGCCACATGAAGGAACGCAAATTTGGTGTGGGATTCGTGGTGGGAGAGAGACTCCGTCGCCGAGTACTGTCACTCACCCCGGTACTTCAAAGTGAGAGCCAAGTCGCGAATGCGACGAATAGGCAATTGCGAAGCAAAATCCTCTCACGAAACTCTATAAGTCACAAATTATTCCCGTCCTGCTATATGGTGCAGAGGCTTGGACGATGACAACAATTGATGAGTCGACGTTGCGAGCTTTCGAGAGAAAGGTTCTGCGAAAGATTTGCGGTCCTTTGCGCGTTAGCCACGCGAATATCGCATTCGATGGAAAGATGAGCTGTATGAGATATGCGAAGACATTGACCGAATGGACGAAAACACTCCAGTTCTGAAGAAGAGGAAGACCTCCACTTCGTTGGAAGGACCAGGTGGAGAAGGACCTGCCTTCGCTTGAAATATCCAATTGGCGCCACGTAGTGAAAAGAAGAAACTATAAACTATAAGAAACTGAAGCTATAATGTATGGGGTAAAGAAGAAGATCCAAGTAGAGGTACTTTTTTCAAGAGCATATTTTTTAACAGCTCACGCAAGAGTCGTGTCAAGCTGTCATGTTATTTTTGTTCAGTATTATTTGGCATTTCAGAGAACACTTCGGTGAGCAGATAATTTCACGTTTTGGGCAGGTCGATTGGCCACGAAGATCGTGTGATACCGCACCGTTAGATCCCTTTTTCCCTGTGGGTATATGTAAAGTCTAAAGTCTATGCGGACAAGCCCGCTTATATTCAGTCATTGGAGCAAAACATCATCCAGTTATAATTTCTGGATTCCGGTCTTCTGGTTGGCTTTTTGCACCTTAAGAAATTTCCCTGACTTTGATTCTTGCAACTTACAAGAGTATAAAACGTTCGGTAGCACCCGAAATTGGCCCTTCCTTACTTGCTTATTGTTAGCCAGAGTCAATACACGGAGTGGTTTACTAAAGGGTGCAAAAGCAAAACAGCGATTTGTAATTTGTAATGAAAGCTGTGTTTGAGGTTCATGATCACAGGCATTCTGGGAAAACTTATATTATGACATTCAAAACAGTATTATTATTGCAAGGCTTTTTGGATTGCCGATCTATTTACGATAGTTACTATATATAACACCATTTTGCTTTGCAGACGGGTACTAAAGCCAAAATTAACAATTATAAGTTTACATATCTTGGAAACACTGTTTAAAAGACTTGACAACATTGCTAAAATTGTTATTAAAGTGAAACAGATAAAAATGGAAACAATGAAGAAATACAAATATTGAAGGATACCATTATTTTTAGTAGATTTGAATTAATTTGTACATTTGGCATGAAATCTTGTTGTAGTAAAGTACTAAATAATATTTGAAAAATTCATAAAGTATTGGAGATGTGCTTGTCTAGTGGCTACTTTACTCGTGTTAGTTTGCATACAAGATATGGTGTTATAACTAGGATAAAAAAGTATAAATCAAAATCTAAAAACGAAATTGAAGTCTTTTTTAAAACAAGGAGTACCGAAGCTCTAATACCCTTCCATTCAGCTCGTCACACTGATGATTTGTATATATATTTTATACGGTCTCCGACGTTTTCTGCTGGGTGTCATAAACTTCGTGGTGAACTTAATATACCTTCTTCAAGCTATAATTATGCAGTAGATGATCGTAATCAAACGTAAATGAACTGCTTATTTCAGTTGCAAGTTTGTATGTATGTTTGTTCAATAATAACAAATCGACCGAAATTTCACAATCAAACAAGTTGCGAAATTTCAGAACTTTATAGCAATTACCGACAAGACATTCTTCTTCAACCTACAGCTATCTTCATAATGGCCATGCTTACATATATGTATGTGTACGTTTGTGTGTACGAAAATGTGTGTCACTTGATTGCCTTAAAGACAGCCGCCGTTCAAAGCGCGGCTTCCGCTATACTTCCAAGTGCAGCGGAGCGGCATTAAATAATAACTACTTCACATGGGAAGCGCTTAACGACAGAAAGCTGGCTTGCATAACGACCTTGTGTAAAATAAAAATCGAAGTCAATCTTAATGCAAATCGAAATCGAGTTATTTTGTTTATGCAATAATCAAAATTTCAAAAGAACAACTTTTAGTCGGAAACCGCAGCATACAATATTATTGTATGCCGTGACCAGTTTTAGAATGAAAATAAAATTGTTTATATCCGAGTGCTTGTCTTAGTCCGTCTTGATTTTATATCATAAAGAAATGATGCCAAAAATTTTGGGTCTCCTCAGAACATTATCCATTTTGGTGCTGTAAATTGTGGTATGTATATATTCTTCCCCCAAAAGTTCCCAAGTGGAATATAGGGCCTCAATAAACAAATTAAAAATCAATTTATTTAATGCTAGAAATTTGAATTGTCTTCAGTAGCCTCCACCTATTGGCTGTTCTCTCTCGTCTGCGGCTCCCATGAGGATTTCAGTTTAATAATGTCGCGGTGATGTCATTTTAGGATTCATACGTTCAAATTTGTTCAGTTCAGCAAACTTTCGTTATAAAATCTAATATTTACTTTAACTCGCTGTAGCTATTTTTATACTAGGACTTGAGTAGATCCGAAACTATATGCTATAGTGGTCCGATATCGACGATTCCGACAGACGTGTGCGAAATTTCAGATTGCCAGATGGGCAGACAGACGGACATGGATAAATTGACTCAGTTCGTGATATGTATTGGTCTATATATACAAGGTGCGTTCCAAAGTAGACAGTATAGTTTTTGAATTTAGCGCCCCCTCGTGGCGCCATCTATATGTCGACTGGTGCGTTAGAATCTGCTATGTTTATCGATTGTCCAGTGAAATCATGACATTTCATTGATTGAAGTGCAGTTATTGCGTTTTAAGTGCACGAGTGGTTTCAACGTTTTCAAAGTGATCGTGAGGACATAAACGACGATCAACATGTGTGCCAATCAAAATCCGTGATAACCGGAAATTCTATCGAATATTTTATGATTCCAAGGGTATTGTCTACAAAGAATTTGTTCCACCCGGCCAAAACGTTAATGCGGTATTCTACTTTGGAGTTTTGAAGCGTTTCATGCGCCGTATGACGTCGACGTGTTCGGTCCGAATATCGCGAGGATGAAAGTTGGCGTTTGTTGACCGATTATTTGACCAAAAATCACATTTTAACCACTAACCACTCCCCGTAACCACTTGATATGGCACCGTGCGACTTCTTTCTTTTCGGAAAAATGCATTTGCCCATGAAAGAAAAGCGTTATGCAGACGTAGAGAGTATTCAAAAGGCTTGCACCGGCATACTGACGGCCATACCGGCCAACGAGCTAAAACACTCGTTCGACATGCTTTTGGACCGTGCACAAAGCTGTATTGAAGCAAAAGGAGACTACTTTGAATAAAATAAATTGATTTTGCCGAAAAAAACCGTTTGTTCTGTCGATATATTGAACGTTAAAGATAAATATTTTTTTTCAAAAATGTACGATTAAGATCTCTAAAACATTTTAAAATTCTTCTGCTTTGCAAACATAGTTCGAAAATACAACAAATTGATTATACGATATCACAGTCGTCATGACATACTCTTCAACTCATAAACAACTCCGAGTATTTCCTAAATAAATAAATTAATTAATTAAATTTTCGAAGCTTCTCTCAATCGATGTTACTAACGATTAAACAATCTTAAACATAACTCTGCTCACATGCGCATCTATGTTTTTCTCTGTCAAGGTCAAGCAGATGCATTTTATATGCAATTAGTTTATTCAAATTTTATTTAATGATTCGGTTAGTTGAAAAAAGGCGGCGCAAGAGCGCCAGACCGCATGCGGCCGCACTTCGGCCCTCGGTCTATTTATTGATTTAGCCTGATGTCAAAAAAGTAAAAGAAAAAAGAAAAAATTTAATTTATTCATTGATGCATTTTTTATAGTTTTTTGTATCTCTCTTTTCAGTTTTTTGCTTCGGGACTGGCAGCGCGATATTAACATATGTTAATACACAGATGTGACCAAAGATGTGTTCTATGAGCGCTTGGAGCGCACCTATGAGAGGTGCCTTCGCCACGATGTCAAAATCGTTCTTGCCAACTTTAATGGCAAGCAAGAAAGGTTTGACGTCGAGAAGCTGCAATCGTAACAGGCAGCCGAACGATTTTCTACTCGACTTGCACTCCTGCTCACTGAGAGCACTCATCAGCAACTCGGTATAAGGGAACTGTGGGACGGCATTTCAAGCTCTTTACGTACAGCTGCTAACGAAACCCTTGGTTTTCTGAAAAGGCAAAAGAATAGTTGGTACGAAGAGGAGTGCCGTGACGCAGTGGAGAGAAATCAGACTGTCTATCCACAAAGTTACAATCGGTCACTACACGTGCGATAGATACCGATAGTTGAAGAGGGAAGCGAGACGCATTTGCAAACCACCTCTTTGTCGAAGCCTCCTTCAACAGCACGAAAAGGAACTGCCTCTATGCCGATATGTCGAACTTGGTATTCCCGCAAAGCTAATACGGCTGTGTAAGCTAACGTTCAGCAACACCAAAAGCTTTGTTAGGATCGGAAAGGACCTCTCCGAGTCGTTCGATACCAAAAAAGCTTTCATACAAACAGAAGGTACAATCTTCTGCAAGAGTATACTATACAACTGATGGCTTGCGCCGGCGATATTATTTGCCTCAACAACAGCGTCGTTAGTTCTTCTTTCTACAGACTGAATGAGGAAACGAAGCAAATGGGTCTGGTGGTGAACGACCGCATGACGAAATATCTCCTGTCGACAAACAAACCGAGGTCTCACTCGCGACAAGGCTCCCACGTGACTCTTGACAGTCATAACTTCGAAGTCACTGATAATTTCGTCTCACTCGAAGTCGTTAATAATTTCGTCTATGTTGGAATCAGCATTAACACAAACCACAAATTTCAGCCAAAATAACCTTTACCAACAGGTGCTACTCAGCCTGAGTAAAGACCAAATCCTACAAGTCACAGATCTTCTCCGCACTGCTACGTGGTGCGGAGTAATGAACAATGGCTTTAAGAGTTTTCGAGAGAATGCTTTGCAGAAGATTTATGGTTCTTTGCCCATTGGCAAGGGCTATTAAGAGACGGCGGCTACGATGGTTAAGTCATGACTTCCGAATGGATGAAAACACTTCAGCTCTGAAAGTATTCGACGCAGTACCCGCCGGGAGAAGCAGAGCAAGAGAAAGACCTCCACTCTATTGGAAAATCAGGTGGAAGAGTACCTGGCTACATTTGGACGCGCTGTTGTAAACTCGGCTATAACGGCGTAAGTGGTGTCTACGCCAATAAAGAAGAAGTGCACATATGTACGGTAAATTTTCGTCATTCTCTTTGGAAAATTCGGAGTATCATATTTTTAATTTCAGCCTCTTATATGCAGTATAATTCAAAAACTAATTGTTACCTTCGCTAATAAACAGATTGTTTTACTATCGCATGAATATATTGAAAATCATGAATAAAGGTAATTAAATATTTACCCGAGAGCCTAACACACAAGACAAATATAAATTTCAAAATATTTTCTGTGATATACTTGTGAATGCCATTATTCCGCAGAGATCGGAAAGCTTGAACAGCAGCGGTATAATGTTAGAGGTTAAGTATTAATTTATAATGAATTTCAATTAAATGTTGTCATACGGGCCTGAACGAGAGATCCCCCTATTAATAAAAATCCATGACATTTGATTCAATCGTTCTCAAGTAATTACTATTTTTCTTTATGATGTAAAAAAGTGATTTTTTCTGATAAAAATTTGTTTTCTGATGGTAAAAAGCACCCTTGATTCAAAGCAGGTTCACCGAGAAAATCGGTGAATGAAGATTTGGTCGATGAATAAAACCATATATTTATTAAAAGAAATGTTCTTTCATTGCTTCACCCCATCTTTGAACCCTGCCTATAAAACAACAATTGTATAGAGCTCTCATACAAACTGAACCATCGAACTAAAGATCTTGAATCAAAACCTGTATAGCTTATAGCTGGCACTTAAACTGACCGATTCAAATCAGATTAAACATTTTTTTATTCCCTTTTTTGTCTTAAAAATGCACCTGTGAAGGGTGTATAGCTTATGTGCCTCCGCAGTAAACGTTTTTGCTTGTTTTAAGCTCGAATCGTAGTTGTTTTACCGACGAAAACTATTGACTTCATATTGCCGTGTAAAAGTGGCAGTGAAGCCTCAATGGGAAATTTATCACGTCTCATTAAATAAACTTTCCATAAAGAAGAGATAAAAATGTGCATATTATATAACATATTCAAATATTGGATGATACCAACACGCTGTATAATCTCGATGAATAATAAAACATCAACCAAAAGTGAAATACTATTTAAAATCCAAAATTGGTTTCCAACAAATTGCTAATTTAATGCAAATCCACTCACCAATACACACAAACTTCCACTAAGAAAAAAATGAATACATAACATTAAAATTGTTTTCTTTAAGCGCGCTGATGCTGGCTGCTTTTGATGCTTTTACGCTTGCAAAAAATTAAGCACACATCTTGCATAAATAATACATAATAATACATTCGAAGATTTGCATATTAGTTTTGCCAAGGAAATTGTCAAAAGTTTGCAAAAACCGAGACAGTTGCGAAAAGCGAACACAAAATGAAAACAAAACAAACAGTACAAGTTCACACAAAAACACAGCTGCTCACATATGCACACAGATAACGCACCTGTGCTTGCTTAACCAGATTGGTGAATCTCCGGCTACATTAATCTTCGGAATAATAATGGAAAAGAAAGAAATTGAACTTTGAAATTTGTCTTCCTTGTAATTTCTACTTATCAAACCATAAAGGCGGACCATTAAATGGATTTAGAAATAAGCTGAGTTGATTATAAGCATTATATCAGTCAGTAGTATCATCGGACTTTAGTCTTTTCTAATTATATTACAATTGGCGCCACGTAGCGAAAAGAAGAAACGACTGGCGCGCTGTTGTTAACTCGGCTATAATCGCGTAAGCGGTGTCTACGCCAACTAAGAAGAAGAAGAAGAATTATATTACTATATATAATATGTATATTGTTCTAATGGCGTTTTCAATTGCAACCAGTGGGGGAAAAATGGACTGCTGAGATATAATCGTGTCAAAATTGTTTATGCGTTGAAACTGTATAGATATAAAATTATTTTTAAATTTATAAATATGTTGGATGGAACTTAACCCTCAGGAGAACAGACATACTAACTCGCCTATAAAGTATACTTCCAGGACAATTTCATGCCAGCTTATAATGATTATTCAACCTTAGTGATATGAGCTTTGACTAAGAAATTTAAAAAATTCAGAGCTCTAAACGATGAGATCTATAAACCATAGGTTAGATTCTCATTCGTTTAAAGAGTTACCAGACCATGTAAGTAGATGAATACTTATATTTATTTATTTATTCCATCCAATTCAACCAAATAAAGCTTGGAACCTTCTTACCTTACCTGGAATCATTACAGTTCTTCATTGTTTGCTCGAATCGTAGTGGAATATGGAGCTGACTGTCATATTGGCTTTATCTTACAACTAAGCGAAGTAAGACATTTAGAATTGATTGTGATCGAAGTTATTATTTAAATTGATATATGTACCAGAAAACTTCGTTTAATTCGAGTCGCGATCTTTGGACTCAAGTACGGGCGAAGTTGTAAGGTATATGTGATAAAAAATTAAAATTTAATTTTTATTGATTTCAATAAATGTTGTCCTCTTCAGAGTACTCCTCGCCTTTTGCAACGAACTTTTGCCAATGCTTCACGTAATTTTCGAAACTCTTTTTATACTCAGAGCCTTTGATTTTGTCATTAAAGTTGGGGAGAATAGAAGTACGGGGTAAGAACATTGGCTCTTTTTTATGCTAGTTAGTTTTTGAGAAACCACGGCTAGGTGTTCCGACAACGTTTGCCATGTTAAAACAAGATTCATAGTAAAAAAAATACGTTTTTTGCTAAATTATTTCTTAAATATAGATTGAGTAATCTTAGTCGGATATTTTGTACATTATTGAGCATACTTTTGACAATGAAGGGTACTTACTTACTTGGTGTTAGGAAGTTCTAAAGAGTTTGAGTGATCACGAAGGCTTTTCCTTTTACGCAGCACATCAGTGTTGGCCCCAATATTATTGTCATCGTAAAATAAATCAAAAGTTATGTCATTTCGGGGCTGCCGTTTAGTTTTCATTGGTAGTGTTTTTTACGTGGCGGGTCCCAAGCCTAGCGCACAACCCTATGTAGGAGATATTTCGCCTTCTCACATTAGCTAGCCTTCAAACGGATGTTCTTAGGCTATCCAGAGGATACTTGGTCAAGTATCGGAAGTCGTGAGCTGCTTGAGTCATACGTAAAAGAATCGTTTCTGGTCACTCCCAAGTGAATGGCGATCAGAGAACTTTCCTCACTTGCGTGAACTTTTACACATGACTCCATCCATGTCATTTTAATAAGTATTCACCTTTTCGTGAGCAATAACCAAATAAAATTATTTTGATTTTTCCTTTAAAAAGTTTGAACTATCTTACGAAACTTCATTTTTGAGATTGACAACACCACTCGAAATTGAACTGAAAATAGTTGAAAATCATAATACCGAAAATGAGTTTAATTGCAGCAACTTCAATTCAACCGAGTGGAGTTGAAAACCGTAATAGGGGTATGGGTGAGCAAATGCCCAATAGCAAATTTATATGAAATTGTATTTTACAGAGATCTCGAAATATTTCTTGTGAGTTTATTGTTTACAATCTGAGAGTATCTATATTGCAATGGTTTTGCATTTTATTGCCAACACAACTCATATTTCCTATTTACATATGTATATATTCGTATGTATGCAATCAAATTAAAATCGATTATATAGGAGCAATACCACCAACCTAGGTACACCCAAACTCAACAAGCTCTCATATTTAGTCCACCTGTTATAATCGCTACTTTGTTACTGCATAATTACGACATCGTTTGAGAGTAAATAAAATGTTAGCCACTAATAGGTATTTATCGGTTATTACGATTAAATTGTAATACATTAAACATACGAGAGCACTTGTCCTATACTGAGATAATAATATCAGCGTGAATTCAACCATTTGTAAAGAATTTCGAGGCTGGTTTGCATGGATAGAGTAAAAAAGTAAGAAAAGAAACAGATAATGGTGTATTAGAGTACTTTTGTAAAACAAAAAACTGGAATCTAAATGAAACTGCGTACATTAACTTACTTCTTATACTATACTAATGAAGAATTTAAAGAAATTTTGTAAAATTTTTAGGAATATTTTAATGTTTACTATACTTAACCATTATCTTATATCTATACATTGGAAGGGAAGTGTATATTTATTAGATTGAAACCCGTAATATTAGTTCAAACATTAGAGACTACTCAGTTGGAGATATTTCAAAATGAAAGCTGCATTAGGATACAAAATCCGAAGGTATATTCCCAGTATTTTGGACGAACGAACAATGCGGGATACACCTATCTTCTCTGATTATTGTGTTGTCTATTTTGTTATTCTTATATACTCAAAAATATTCATTAGAATAAACTAATTGTGAACTACACTTTAGACAGCAGTACTCACAAGTTTATATGTATTTCCATTGGCAAATGTCAAATATAATTCAAGTAAAGTTGCAGGCTTAAAGATAAATGCGGTCAACCATATATCAATTATATAAATCGCAGCTTTCTTATCAAGACGCTCACCTTCATGGCGAGTGCTTGCGATTTTACTAATTGCGCGATAAGAATCTAGCATAGAGATTTGTATGCAACGGTTTATGATTTTTAATGATATACAAGTTGTGTTCCAAAGGAAACAGGACTTAAAAAAAACGGAACAAATGGGTTTTTCGGCAAAATCAATTTATTTTATTCAAAATAGTCTCCTTCTGCTTCAAAAGCATGCCGAACGAGTGATTTGAGCTCGTTGGCCGGTATGGCCGCCAGTATGCCGGTGCAAGTCTCTTGAATGGTCTCTACGTCTGCATACGGTGAGTGGTCAATGGTTAAAATGTGATTTTTGGTCAAATAATCGGTCACAAGATGTCCTTCGAATGTCAGATTCTGAGCAATTTTTGGTCGTCAGCCAATTTGTGCGGAACAAACCATGCATACACCTTTCGTAAGCCCAAATGTTCGGTCAAAATGCGATAAATCGATGTTTTGGAGATGTTCAATTCCATTTCCATGAATTTCAATGATGATTTCGGCTGATTTTTGATGAATTCACACACAGTTTCGATGGAATTTCCGGTGATCACGGCTTTTGATTGGCCCAGATGTTGATCGTTATTTATGTTCTCACGACAACTTTGAAAACGTTGAAACCACTCGTGCCCTCTGCTCGCGATCACTTTGAAAACGTTGAAACCACTAGTGCACTCTGCTATAACTTCACTTCCAATCAATGAAATGTCATGAAATTCTCACTGGACAATCGATAAAGATAGCAGATTCTAACGCACCAATCGACATATAGATGGCGCCACCAGGGGGCGCTAGATTCAAAAAGTCCTGTTTACTTTGGAACGCACCTTGTATGAAATTATATCAAGTTTATAGGGTGCACCAGTTCTTATATGGACATGCAAATATTTTTATATTGAGTTTTCCAGTTTAGTTAGGTTATTCTAGCAGGCTAATGGGCCACGGATATACCAGTTTTCTTACTTAGCTATACCAGATGGAGTCGCATTGCGTAGTTCATGAGAAGTAGCTATCGTTCAGGATGCCAGCAATTGACGCAAATCTCAACAGGTTCTACAGCCTCACTACCGATACCTCTTCCAATATCCCATATCGTTGAGTCCCAAATGATGATTTAAGCGCTGCATTGTTAGTGCGGGACAAGGCAAGTGCACAAAAGGTACTCCATTGCTTCCCTGGTTCCTTACTCTTGACATTTTCTGCAGTCATCTCGATTTTTCAGCCTTATTCTACAGGCATGTGCTACACCAGACTGGGAGCAGTGAGTATTCCAATCATGTTTTTCAGTCTCTTCTATTCTTATAATGCACGGGTTTACTAATGGGAATCACGTTATGGGATGACAGCTGTACACCACTCCTTGCAATTCCGATCGCTACTTCATTGCCATCGATGTGACCCCAATTGAGGTGAAATCGCTTGTTTCTTGCTTCAATGTGTAAATTCTCCTGCTGTCCGTAGACGTCCCGCGGTTTTTGCAGCGCAGTTTTGCTACGTCCACCACACTAATGCACTTCAAGACAAAATTGAACTACCCGTTATTAAGATTGCAATATCGTCTGTATATGCCATTACCTTTGGGAGTTTATCAACGTTCTATTGCAAGAGCAACACTTATAGACTCGACACTATTCTGAATAGATACTGTATAAACGTTACTAAATGCTCCAGAAAAATCCAATAATACTCCAAGAAGGTATTCTTCATATTCAAGAGTCCTTTCGATATTAAAATACAAACATATGGAGTGCAGTATCTAATGATCTGAATTTTCTTTATGAGTGTTACCTTGGACAAGCTTCCAGGAGATGCTAAAGCCCTAATGTGAACTTCCAAGATACTTTCTAACGTTTTCAGCAGTACGGAAGTTGAGCTTATCGATGTAAACACCTTCTGTTGACGTTGTTGCTACCCGCCTTCATTATGAAAACTACTCTAGCCTCTTTCCATAAGTGTGGCACATAGCTGAACTTCAAGCGTGCTCTAAATATCGTCCATACCGAGAGTTTTGTATAGTCGAATTACATCTATTTTATTCTCCGTAAAACCCTCACCTTTTTAGAGTTGTTTCGAAATCGCTTTTCTTTACAAAAGAATTTAGCTGAAAACAAAAACTCTGGAATTTTGAAAAATATATCCATTTTGGTTTAATTACTAAACTTTTTAATTTTTTCCTAAAGCTAATAGATGAATCGGCTAACGTTACAATACGTTTTCATGCTCAACGAAATAAGAAATTAAAGTTTTTTTCACAGATTCGATTTCTGAGCACTTTCCTGTCGTCGTCACTTAAAAAATATCAGAAATTGCGTGCGAAAGCGCTGACAAGGGAGTAAACGCGCGATTATGCGAAAGCGATCATAAGCACATAATGAAATGCGGTTCGTTGCTTAAGTCTTTTGTCGCATAGAGGAAAGCGCACAATTTTTGTATTACATATGTGGCGTATTTCAGATTATTTATAACTCTTCGCTATTTAGCTAACTGTAAAAGGTTAAATGTCAATATATTAATTAAGATGTGTGTGTGCGGTATAGAGATTATAATTTGTATGTGTGTAGTGCAGATTGCTTCTAATAACAGCCATTGTAGAATTAACTGAACTTTGTTCGCACTTCGCATGCAATAATAGATGCATAATTTTTAATAGTGAATTCCAATTCCAATCGGAGAGTTTAGCCTCATTTTGAATAGGGTTAATTGCGATAAGACTTGTACGAGTGCCTAGGTGGAGAGGAATCACATACAACTAAAGATGAAGAGATGTGTGTGTGTGTGTGTATTGAGATTATAATTTGTATGTGTGTAGCGCAGATCGCTTCTAATAACAGCCATTGTAGAATTAACTGAACTTTGTTCGCACTTCGCAAGTTTATCGAACTATTCCTTTCATATCTAGGATTTGCCGCGTGTTTACAGCCAGGAAAGGGCACACAAACTATATATTTTAATGAGTTCTGACAGATATCCGTGCACTCTCTGCTACTCTTGCGAATTATACTGGACGAGGCGGAGCTTTTGCTTCTGAGCCTCTCCACCTAGTTGGTATTTTCAAAGCTAGTACAAAAGCTTTTCCAAGGTGTTGCTTTGTACTGAGCACCAACATGTCTATTATAAGGTCTTTATATACGTTCCGAGGGTTGCTGCCATTTTTTTTAGAACTAAAATCTGTCAACAAATGTCACTTTTTTCGACACATCTTAAAGTGGCAACTATCTTTGAGATTCCTAACATTGGTCTCTATATTTTTGACAAGCTTCATATAACTTATGGAAATTTATCACGCACATATTAAATAATACAAGGAGAACGTGAATGCAAGAAGAAACAATTAAATAATTTAAAGTAATTTGAAACAAAACGCATATCACTTTAAACACAATCCAAAGCATCAAACCATAAAAAACAGCATCAAAACCATGCTAGGGCAGCTGAGCCTGTTATCAAGCGTAGCAGCAAGCGGAGCGTAAATTAAGAAAAAAACTTAAGCGGGTCTGCACTGTGCCCCCACACATACTTACACACCGAATGCATACTCCAAGATAAAGCAACGATTGCAACTTACTAACATTTTTCATATCTTGCAAAGCACAAAGTAAACAAGTTAACAGAAAAAACCAACAAAGCAATCAAAAATCAGTCGACTAGAAATGCTTGCAGCTGAAAATCAATAATCCGCTGGATAATTAGTAAGCTGCCGCTGGTGGAACAAAGTGTGGCTCGGAACCGGCCGAAGCGGTGAGGCAGCATGCAGCACAATGGTAGCCCTATGCGGCAGGGCGTTGCAGCTGAACTGGTTCTCTTGATGGACAGCGTTCAAAATTTCGGCGTTCAAGCGCGTCCGATCAAAGATTGCGGTGCGCGAGTTGTTTGCATTCTCATAAAATAAAAGTAAAAGGCAATACAAGCAGCAAGCAGCTTGCGCTTTTTGAATGTCTAAATATTTCGCATGTGCATTTCTTCGTTCTTCTTTGGAAGCAGCTAATTGTGCAGGCAGAGTAACTTAAAGCGCACAACAACAACGAGCAGATGTCTAGTAGAGGCAATAATATTAATGGCTATAATTTCTACTCAAACTACTCGTATCGCAGCCAAAAAGCGGGCCAATTACACATCGAAAAGCGCAAGTATATTTTTGCAAGTGTGACGCTGTATCCACACACATACACAAAACTCTTTCAATGCAAGTGTGCCGCATTGACGCGCAGGGGTCGCAACCTGCTTGCTATTGTTGGCGCAGCGGTGGTGCTTGCGACGTCGGCGTCACCGCTGGCTGCTCTGGCCGTTCCATTCATATTAACCGACAAGCAGTGGCTGGGGCTCAGTCTACAATCGGACGTTGCTCGGTGCGTAGCAAAGCGCAAAAATAAACGTGAAAGCTCTCAAGTGGAATTGTGATCAAAGCAAACAACTTTTGATTTCAAGTCACTCTGGGTTTGTGAAGAGTTAAAAATTTTTAATTAATTTACTGCCAGCAGCAGCAAAATCGGGTGTAACTTTTACGTTATAATTTCACAGCATACATTCATCAGTCGAGCAAGCGCAGTGTCCGTCGAACGTGTACGTACAAGCCTAACCTAAGACAACAGCTAACTAGTGTCTTCATTTATTGCATATTTATAAGTTTATTTATGGCTATTTACTCGTGTTTATTCGTGTTGATTTTGTCGCGCAACTCCTTGGCAAGCGTCACTCCATCTGCCCGTGTTGGCTGGTTAACCACCAGCATGTTTGCCTTCTGCCTCAAAATGCATCGTTTAACTGTAAACATAATGCAACTGCGGAACTTATTTGCTGAAATAGTGTACACATCATAAAAAAATAAGTCCGTTTTAACCTTTAGGCTGTTGACGTCTTCCATTGCCGAAAATGTTTAAAAGCTTGCTTTGAAGATAACCAGCAATTTTTTCGCATATTCGATTTCTAAGCACTTTACTGTCGTCGACTCATGCACTTAATAAATATCAGAAATTGCGTGCGAAAGCGCTTACAAGGGAGCATACGAAAGCGATCATAAGCACATAATGAAATGCGGTTCGTTGCTTAAGTCTTTTGTCGCATAGAGGAAAGCGCACATTTATTGGCATCATGTATTACATGTGTGGCGTATATCAGATTATTTATAACTCCTCGCTATTTAGCTAACTGTAAAAGGTTAAATGTCAATATATTAATTAAGATGTGTGTGTATGTGTGTGGTATAGAGATTATAATTTGTATGTGTGTAGTGCAGATTGCTTCTAATAACAGCCATTGTAGAATTAACTGAACTTTGTTCGCACTTCGCATGCAATAATAGATGCATAATTTTTAATAGTGAATTCCAACTCATAAACTGCGCGCTAATATCGGAGAGTTTAGCCTCATTTTTAATTGGGTTAATCGCGATAAGACTTGTATGAGTGCCTAGGTGGAGAGGAATCATAGACAACTAAAGATGAAGAGCTCGCAAAAGCTCTTCGTCGGAGCCCCTCTCAGCGTAAAACACACGAAATTCATTCAAACTTGATCAAGCCTAGTATAGAATGATTGATATCACAAAGAATGGTCTAACAAAGTATGTCTTCAACACATAAATGTATTAATTTGAGTTATTATTGTTATTTTATATAAAGAGGCAAACAAATAATTTGCTACGGCAAAGAAATATCCCTCAAATACCTAATAGTTAGTTTGCCGAGATGCTGGGTTATGATCATATATTTTTTTAAAAGATCAAGTCAAGTTACGAACATTTAATTTTCGAAAAATTGTTCAAATGCTTATTAAGTTTACCTTACTTCGTCTTAAAGACCATAGATAAGTATTTGACAGCACCCGACTAATAGCTAATAGTGCTCGTTAGTAAACTCTGTAAATGCAAATCTGTAACGATTTCCATTGAAAAATTTCACCAGATATCTTCTTCTTTATATTTTTATTAAATATCGAATATTTCTATCCATGGCTCGCCTATATTTGTTAATTGAACCTCACCTTATTTGAGTTGTTTTGAAATCGCTTTTCTTAACAAAAGAATTTAGCTGAAAACAAAAAACCTGGAATTTTCCTTTGAAAAATATACCTTTTTTGGTTTAATTACTAAACTTTATGCATTTTATCCTAAGGCTAATAGATGAATCGGCTAACGTTACAATACGTTTTCATGCTCAACGAAATAAGAAAATGAAGTTGTAAAAATAAAGTAATGACGCAAAAGTGTACGCAATAAATTTCTGCGTCCAGCGAAGCGCGAAATTTGAGAGACAAAAGTGCCGGAACCCAAACGTTGGACGTTAATCACAGTACCTCGAATTATATAAAAACTGTCATTTTTTATTTCACATTTTTTCCTTATGAAGAACTTACTTTGTTTTGTTAAGAAAATGCCGTTATAGTTCTAATATGCAGAACATAACTTTTAGTGCACAGAAAGAAGAAGAATTCGAGAAATAAATAAATCTTCAAGATCGATATTTTTCAATATTATTTATTATTTTTAAGAAGGAGAAGCGTTAGCTCGTGTAAAATCCAGGTCATTGATTTGATTTTTTATGAAAAAATTGTAATTATTATATATATAGTTATAATATAGTGTGATATTTGAAGAATACGCTTCTTCTTTATTGGCATAGACACTGGTTACGCGGTTATAGCTGAGTTTACACCAGCGCGCTAATCGTTTTTTTTACGCGCTGTTTGGCGCCAATTGGTGATTCCAAGTTAGCCAAGTCCTTCTCCCCCTTGGAGATCTTCCTCTTCCTCTTCCTCTGCTTCCCCCGTCGGGTACTACGTCAAATACGCCTTGGAGTGTTTTCATCCATGCGGAAAGGAGAGATCCTTCCTGATCGTGACAGTTTTCTCAACAATTATTAGTTTTGCGGGGATACTGAATTCAGATATAGTGGCATAAAGTGGAGTGTGTTTATCCTCTAAAGCCACACTGATAATCCAATCAGTTTGTTGACGGTGAGCTTTAATCTTTCACACAATACGCTCAATAGAACCTTAAATACGATGTTGAGGAGGCTAATCCCACGGTAGTTGGCGCAGATTGTGGGGTCTCCCTTTTTGTGGATTGGGCAGAGCACACTTAAATTCCAGTCGTCGGGCATGCTTTCCTCTGACCATTCTACAAAGAAGCTGATACATGCTTCTTATCAGTTTTGCGCCGCCGTATTTGCATAGCTTGGGCCGCAATTTCTCGCTCTCTATCCCATTCCGCATGTGTTGTGGTCGATTGTAACGTTGCGAGGTAGGCAGTCTGTTTTCACTCCACTGCGACGCGGCACTCCTTATCGTTTCAGCTGTTCTTTTGCCTTTTCGGAAAACCAATGTTTTCGTTAGCAGCTGTACTTAAGGAATTTGAAGTGACGTCCCACAATTCCCTTATACTGAGTTACTGATGAGTGCTCTCAGAGAGCAGGAGTGCAAGTCAAGTAGAAAATCGTTCGGCTGTCTGCTATGATTGCAACTTCCCGTCGTTGAACCTTGCTTATATTTGTTGACATTTGTTTTGTTGCACAGACGCGGCTGCGTTTTCGATCCGGAGACAGCCAAGTGGCTTGATGAATTTTTCTATACTGGAATCTATAATAGTACTACAGATAACCACGTTTCAGATCCCGACGAAGTCGATCAGCTTCAAACCATTTGGGATTCTTTCATCTTGGAGGCTGAATTTAGCGATCGTTGTGCTGAAAGTAGCTCCTTTGTCCACCCTGGCGTTACAGTCGCCAAGCAAAATTTTGATATCGTGGCGAGGGCAGCGCTTACAGTAGACATATTTTGGTCACATCGTTGATTTGAATAATATTTTATTAAATTGTAATTAGAAATATTAAAAACTCAACTCAAAACTTCATCAATTTTGCTTCAACCGACTTGGAATTTTAACACAACATGTTTGTGATATTTTGCATTCGTTTAAGAGAAAAAAAATTCAAAGCAAAATTAAAACCCTTCTCACCCCTTAAATCACACAATGCATGATAACGGAATTACTCAATACTTGAAAGAGAAACGTCTAAAACAATATTCAAAAAGGCAAAATAAACGTATTCGACAGCTACATTAACATGTTTTGTAATGAAGAGTCATTGAAGTTGGAGAGAAGTAGGTAAACAGCAATAAGATAAATGAGAAGATAACCGAAAAACGGCATGCGTGCTTATTTAGATATATAAATATTTTTACCTAAGTAAATGTATGTATACAGGTATATGACAAGCGGCATCTAAACTAAGGTAATTTATTTCATACGAATACACACAGATTTGTAGCCAATTAAAAGCTAAAACGCTTCGTTTACTTTAAAAATAAAATTAATCAGTGTTGTTGTTTAGCCACTTGAACTCGATGTGCAAGGCCTTAACTCCCAGTAGAGAAATGTTATGGATGAAAGATATTGCTGTGACATTCAATCGCTTGTTCAGAGTCTTGAGAATATTCAACCGCAGATAAGATCTATGTAAATTTTCATTTGCATGGATAGGGTTGTTCATGTAAGAAAACATTTATGCGGCAGAGATTTTGACAAACTTCGATTTTATTACTGATTTTAGTAGCCATCGAGGACCGATTATGACGATCTGCTAAGGTTTTTATATAAATTGTGCAATAATATTGTCTTTTGCGTCAAAGTAGTTTCTCAATCAGTGTCGCTCAAAGTATTGTCCTTTTCCAAGTTTATTACAATATTCAACAATATACATAAACTAGCTTCATAGGTTTTGCTTCTGAAGACAGTGTAACAAAATGAAACCTTGCGTTTTGAAAATTATAGACACCATGGCTGACGGTTTTATTTTATTTTGCTTTGAATTCGATTAATTACATACAGACGTCTTGAATTCGAGTTCGTAGTATCAAGTTACAGCTTAGTCGATACTAGAAATTTTGGTCCAACCACAATTAATGAAAACTCGAACGCTTTATACTAAAATAGTTTAATATTTTCCTACAGATCTCAGTGTGAAACATGCTTGTGAGTATTTTATTGAAATCCTCCATTGCACTGGTGACCTGTCGGTACCCTTTGCTAGTTTTGTTTACCTAATATGCACGAAATTTACAAAAGTAAGACAAGGTCAGGTCATGAACTTGTGCCGCATTGTTGCATCATTCCAAATGAAACCATTCCTAGCAACACAAATGCCGAAACGTTTAAATCTTCGGGCGCTAGCACAAGCGCTGCTAGCTCATCTCATGCGTCACTGCATTTTACACCACACAGTCACTGCTGAGCTTTCAATTAGTAAAAGCGGACGTTTTAAGTTTTATGGCTTTTTTCTGTTGTCTTTTCGCACTTAACCATCGCAATGGGGCCTGAAGAGCGCTCGCTTAGCGGATAGTTAAGCTTGGCTTTAACACGATGGATGCTTTTTAACTTGGCCACCATGGTGAACCCTCGTTTGCATGCAATTAATATAGAGTCCATTAGTGACAATATGCACAATATGCATAAAACACTGAAATAAACAAACGCTCTAGTATGTGTTAATAGCTTTCAGCTCCAAATATTTGCGCTAAATATTGCCATTGCTCAAAATGTGAGAAATACTAATAAGCAAATATAAATAAACACACAAAGTGCAGTTATTAAGTTAAGAAATATATGTAAATAAGTTTGAATTTATTGTTTTTGAAAAGCCAAAAATTCCAAATGCAGTTAATAAAGTCCAATTTTTAGTATATTTTAGCAACAAATCGATTAAAATTTAAATATCAATTAACGAAATCAACACTAATTATTATTCGAACATTTCGAGAAGTTACACAATCTCTTAATTAAATATTTTAATTTCAACGTATTTATACTCGTATTTTATTTTCCAATTTAACGGTAAATATTTGCAACTCATTGCATAAAAGCTACAGTTTGAAATCCATTCCATCGATCAAGTATTAGTTACAAGCGAAAAATGAAAAAAAAGAGTTGGCAAAAATAAAGAAGCAAATCGAGTTTTTGCCACACACATACTCGTACGTACATATGTGGCATTACAAAATTAGTCGCTTTCGGAGTGAATAAATGAGCGCCAACGGCATCACTCATCCTATTATTTCGCTTGAAGCCAAGCAGCCTACACTTTCGTTTTTGATCAGCCAGACAGCGTAACTTTTTTTATTGTTTTCGTATTTTTATACCCTAAACAATTACATTAAGTTGGGTGCGAAGTTTGTAATACCCATAAGGAAGCGTCGGAGACCCTACAAAGAATAAATATTGGATCGTTAACTAAGTAATTTCGTATTTCGTAGGACAATTTAAACAAGATTTTTTTATTGTGTAAAATATATTATGAAATTACATATAGCATTCTCTACGGCTATAACCGCGTAGCGGCTACGTCAGTAAATAAGATTCTCCATTTCAATACCTTTTGCTATCTTTTAGGCATCAGATTGCTTCCACGCTCATAAAATGTTTGATCCTTGTAGGCAAAAAAATGGTCAAAGTGGGTTTAGATGTTCTGATTTGAGGTGAAGGTTCCCCATCAAAAAATTTTTACAGAAACCAGCACAAGTAATAGATCGAAGGTGTCAAGTCTAGAGAAAATGGTGGGTGTGGTAGCATATTCCGTTCAAGCTGCAAAAGCTTTTGGCGAGTCATCAAACTTCTATGGGGTCTCGCATTATCATGGTGAAACACTACAACCTTTCCATTGATCAATTCTGGTCTCTTCTGTTTGAGTGCAATACTCAATTGGTCCAGCTGATCACAATACATTTCAGTATTAATAGTGGCCTTACTATATCAGCTGTTCAAATATGTAATGGATAGGCAGTTAGGTGTGAAACTAGCTCTAATATATTAAATTAGATCAGCTGTTGTCACCAAAATTACTTAGTGGTTGACCCAATATAATTGATCAACGTGACGAACTGAATCGATTTAGACATGTCCGTCTGTATATCTGCAAAACTAGTTTACCAATCTTGAAGATATCGATCTGAAATTTTGTAAAAGTCCTTTTCTCCTCAAGTAGCTGGTCACTTGTCGGGAACGCTGATATCAGACTACTAGACTATATGGTTGCCATACAAGCTGACCGATTAAAATCAAGTTGTTGCATGGAAAACTTTTTTTTTCGACAAGATACCTTCACGAAATTTTACATAGACCAACACTCTTTGAAGAAATTATTCAGAGCGGTTCACTATAGAATTTAGCTGCCGCACATACAAACTGACAGATCAAAATCAAAATAAAATTTTTTTACGCTTTAAGAAATGCGCACGTGAAGGGTATTATTATAGCTTTGGCACAACTGAAGTCAGTTTTTTTCTTGTTGTTCTATTTGTTTTTCACTTTCTGCTATTTTGCATAATTAAAATATAAAATATATACATATATACATATACCTATATATATATAGTATATTAGTATTAAAAGGCAATTTGTATTCATAATAAAACCGATTTTACAAAAGAAACGCTAACAAGTTTCTGTTTCTTTAAAATTTTACTGTTAATGATTTTTTACATGTTTGTTATGGAGTGTTTCGCGAAATCTTGTTTCGTCTCACTATGTACAGTAAATTGCACATATGGGTTTGTAAATATTTTGACAATTTAGCTCTGCTCTTCACATATTCCTTTAAGAGTATGTAAGAGGAATAGAGTATAAATACTTATTTGTATTGCTGAAACGACTTAATTTTTGACATTGAATTCTAACGAAACTGGTGAATTTACCATAAATTATTTATTTATTGATTATTGAATATAATAGACTGCTTGGCTTGGTAAAGGGACTTAAAAGCCACGACGTTTCTGAGTGGTTCTTTGGCATACAAAAGCCGGATGTTTTACCCTTCGTTTGTGTCCCAGCTTAGTCTTTTTGTAATGAAAGTGAATCAGGAAAAGCAATAAAATATCGACTTTGACTTAAACCAGTTTGATAATTATCGAATATTTTAAGCCCTTTCAAAGGCTGCCCAGCCAAAAGCAAAATAGTTTTCAATTTGAAGTATTTGCAACACTTTTGCTTTTGCTATTTTGCAGCGTTGTGGCCAATACTGCCATGCATAATAATCAAGACTTGAAGAGAAATCGTAAAAATATTACCATAATAAAATTTTAGATTCACTTGAAAATGCGGCATCAAAAGCTGGTGGAAAATACTGACTGTAAACAAGTTTTATCGAAATTCGCAAAAATTTTCCATGCGCCAAAAATGCACAAAAAACATAATAAACTGCTCAAAGCTTTCTGCCCAAATTATAGAGCTCTTATCTATCCACATTACAACTTTGTTTGTTTTTTGTTTTTGTTTTTTTGTATTGCATCGAACTTGAACAAACTAAATTGGCCAAATACAAAATGCTTGTTGGCAGGCAACTCGTTTTTTACAACACTCGTATTCTAACAAAATAAATACGCTGCACCTTCTACAGCGTTTAAGCGTCGGTTTCCTTGCCATACGGACTTGCAAATATAAACTTGACTCTTGTGTTGCAAGCCAACTAGAAGGCAGTGACGGCAAGTAAACAGCAAAGGCTGTTGCAAAAGAATAACTTACGCAACACCACGAACATGATATGGTGTTAAAGTTGCCAGATCATGCTGCGATCAATGGATAGGGTAAAACCGGTAGCATATGGCACGTGGACAAAGTGCGATAAAAGTTGTAATTTTGAATGAATTATCACTTCAGCGTGGCGATATGAAGGTGTTAAATAATAGATAATCTTCTTTGTAATCCACACCTCTAAGCTCTTAAATTCTATTGGTGACGAAGTAGGAAGTTGAACACTTAATATATCACTCAGTAGGAATATAGAATACAAACCATGAAATTGGTAGCTGTAAGTTGGGATAAAACCAACTGAGCGACTAGTTAATACCTTGAATATATACATATATATTATAGCTCTAACCTCGTTGTTATACTCATAATTTTTGAACTAAAATTTTGATAAGAAAACATTTATTTAAATGTTTCCGAACTCAAACAAAACCAAATCCACCAAAAAAATTTAGTTGTAAATTTTTTTTTATAATTTAATAAGTTAAACGTTTAAATAATGTGATCAGCTAGCTTGATTGTCAAATTGACCAGTTTTCATTAGCAGAATCTAACGGTATAATATTATATATTCATATGAAATATTTCTAGATTTTTGGAGAAATCTAAAAAGTCTGATCAACTCTGATATCTTGAATTCGTCTTCCACCCAAAATAATCTAATGCTAATAAATCTCTCGAATCGAGTGTAAGCCAAAAGAAAAATTTTCATAATTGCAAAATCTCAAAATATTCCAAGTTCGGGGGTCACCTAGGTTGTAACTAAACGAAAGCGATCAACTGCGAGTTTCTGAATTCATTTAAAGTTGCGTTGCTTGGCAATATAATTTAGAAATTACGCACCTTTATTAGAAGTCTAGCTTTAGGTTTATTAAAAAAATTAAAAACTATTTATGTTACGACTTTTGACGTTGATTAGTAATTTATATATCATATCACGTGAGCTGTCCGAATAGTACAAATTTCTTCGAATTTTGTTTTGCGCATCTCACTTCATTACTCATTGAGTTACATGTTTTAATATTAATATCTACTCGAAAATTAATATAAACGAAAGGCTTCGCAGTGGCTGGGCGTTTTCAACAAATCCATTAACGACTTTGCAAATGAATCTCTCTGTTTTTTACTCATCAAATATGCTTGAAAGTGCTATTAGCTATGTGGCATACTTGTATCAGTTCTCGAACTATTTTAATGTTTCTTCAACGACATTTCACCTACAGTATTCTTGAAAGTAATTGTATGTGGTTAACCCATTGAAATTACCGAGTGTTTATTTACTGAGATTACTTGGTGCTGTTAAAAATAACCATTTGGCGAACAAAATCGTTAACTGCATCATGCAACATGTTGCACGAGCTATAAAATGCAGTAGCTGTGACCAAGGAGGCACTTTTAAATTTAAAAATTAAATTAACTGCCATTAATTTCCAGCAATTTCTTATTACTTACTGTCTGCTTTTTTACTCCAAAGGGAAAAATATGTAAAATCCTTAAATCGCTAGTAATCGCTTGAGTTCGTTGCTTAAGTCTTTTGAATATGCCACGCAATATTTACGACTAAACGTATACATAAATGTTAAATTGGGCATTTAAACTAATCGCTTTAATAGCATCGCCGTCACATATCAATGAAAATATTATTTTTTTTAAATCACGCAAGCAATTTTGTAAAAATTATGTCAGCTATACGCCGCTACTCCGCAACTGAATTACATACATATTAAAAATTCCGTGTAGATTTTTATAGCGTTGCATATCGCTATGTCTCGTCAAAACAAACATTTTGCTAACGTTTTTACAATGCGCACAAATTCCATTGAGCCGACGTAACGCAATTGGAGCATGCCGAAGTGTGGTGGTGGAGCGACGGCGCAGACAAACGAAAGTGTTAGATGGCAGTCGGTTAGTTGCTTCTCAGCGGCTGCCAGTATTAAATTAACCGGTGCGGGCAATGAGGCAATGTTTACATTTTGTAAAATCACATACACTTATTTATATACACATGGATGTATGAGCGTGTGAGAAGACTAATAAATGCAGGCAAAATTATACTTGGAACGGAGCAGAGCAATGCCCTCACTTAAATGTTTTCGCTTACTTGTAAAAGCAGTACTCTTTATAGTTATGACCTCGCAATCAAAAGGCAATAGTAACGCAGTTTAATTGTGTTGATGCTTCTAGAATGTGGCAAACCCGGCCTTCTGCTGTACATTACAAATACTTGTATATCCATATACCAGTTTTTATTTCATGTAATGCTTTACACTTTACTCAGCCAGTTGTTTTCTTATTTCCTATAGTGTTGCATTCATACGAAAGAGTGTTTCGTTACATTTTAAGCTATTTCATTTTGTAAAATATTTTTGCTGAAAAATACTCGAAAATTACTTTGAAATATATGTAGTTTTTATTATCAGTTTGTTTCGCAAAAATTTTGTTTTATTAGTTTACAAATGAACATTATAGTCTAGCTATGCCCTACGGCAACATTATATTGCGCAATATAGTATCTTATAAAAGCATTTTATCATCTTTTGATGAACATTTTTTTGAAAGTTCTGTATATTTTTTTAATAAATTACATTAAAATAAATTTTAAGGATTAGTATATATGAACTTTGTGATTGGGCTGGTCGTGTCTGTTATAGTCTAATGCTTTTAAAAATTTGGATTTTCCTGCAAACATTAAAAGTCCACTTCAGATCGCTTGGGATTAATTCTATTCAAATTCGATGCGTTAATTAGTCCCCTGCTTTGTTTTGGATTTGCCTGCAGCACGTTTAGTTGTAGACGTCCCTGCGTGGTATTTATTGATCTCTAAGTACATTAGTTTACAGTCATTATGCGAAATGATGTTAGAGACTATTTCTGGCTAAGTTTACCAAAACCGAAAATGATAGTAAAAATTGCCTAACCTGTAGGATTTTTTACCTTGTAGTCAAGGGGTGTAGGTATCATACTACTGTACGTGATAGACAATTTTTGAGCTTAAATTCGTAATCAGGATACCTCAAATACCTAAGACCACTAAGCAGAGTAGTCTGTTGAGTAGTGTTGTTAGTAGGAACAATTAACAGCAAATTCTTAGCTACATATTACGAAGCAAAGATTCTGAAAATGTTAGAGAAGCATTTCGGTGTTGATACTCTATTGAAAAGAATAATGTAGATAGAGCATGAACGTTTTAGAAGTGGTCCTACATCTGTTAATCTTATTAGCAGGAAATCGTTGAAAAATTAAGTTTTAGCATACGCTCAGCTAGAACGGCTTGTCGGCTAAAGCGAAATAGTTTCCGAGTAATTTTAAAACATATTTCATAATTTTAAAGCAAAAATTACAATTATGTACAAAGTTTTTAAAAAGGTCCACTAAATTAGGGAGTATTAATTAAAATTTACCTTTGAGCTCTGCACTTTGACATAAGACTTACTTGCAGTACACCGAAATACGTAAGTTAAACTCCATGCAAGAGTGTTTTCTTATACCTCATTCAAATAGTATAAAAAATAGGTAATTGTTCTATGGCTAAGTGTATATACCAGTTACTTTTTCGATTCTGTTTATGGAACAAAAAATTATCGCAATTAATATTTTTAATAACTTTATGGGTAATATGTTTCCCAACTGCATACATATGTATATAAATTCAACGTTATATTTTTCAAATTTTCAAAAAATATCTATATTTGTTGAACTATCCCACAAAAAATTTGCGGTTTTGCAGTTTCTTAACTGAGAGCCAGGTTAGATAAAAATCCACATAATTTTCCGTTTTGTATCGAAAACTTTCCGAATAATGATGAACGAAAATATTCACAATTTCCACATAGCGTTAAATATTTATTTATTCTGCTATTTTACCAATTTTTGATATTTTACTGACATAACGCATGTAAGTGTTGTACTTAAAACTAAATATATCCCTAATGGTGTAGCTCTACGTTTTGACTCATCCATTTTTCAATGAAAAAATTAAATTCTAGGAAATATTATTTTCACTAAATAAATATTGCTTATAGTACTTGAAATAAAATTTAAATATAAAATTTAAAGACATTCTGAAATTCTCACCTCTTCTCGCAATTTTATATTGCTATTACGACAGGTTTCAATTTTTAACCCACTTACCAAAACTACACGTTTAATAAATAAGTCGGTTTATATCCTCAAAAGAAATCATTTCGTACAAACCTTATAAGGATCAAATACACCAGATTCTTGCTAGATGCATGTTGACACATACATCGTGCAACATACATATATTGCAAAAATTTTCTTTGTTCACTCATTAAATACACAACTACCATGAGCACAGAAAGAGACAGCGAAAAGCGCCATGCAGTCGCAATCACTTTTTCGACCACATTTTGTCGCAACTTCAATTGGCCATTTAGTGTGCGAATACCACACAATTGCCGCCACTTAGGCAACTAATTCTGGCACAAGCACTCGGCTGGCACGCACACACTCCACTGCACATGCACTCTAACTACCGACCACACAACAGCCAACAGCAGCCAACAGCAACAACAACTGTTGCTCACCCAATTCACTTGTTGTTTGCCTATATAACTATGTGAGTGTGGCGGTGAGCCCACTTCTAGCGCCAATGGTGGCTACTTTTCCATTTCAACGCTACTTTCGTTACATAACCGCGGCGTAATTGCAATGCCGTAAATGTGGCATGGATATTGCCAATCGCGCTTACAACTATCCGCCGCTGCTGACTAGTATTCGTTTGCGTACGCTGCAACCTGTTTCTCGACTGCTCCGACGACGCATGCGCAAGCGCATTCTCTATTTTTGAAAGGAAAATGCATTGCAACATTTCGAAACGCCACCACTACCACTGCTTGCAAAAATATCCATGCTACATATTTATGATGTTGCAGCAACACGCGCAACATTTTGTTGAAGCTAAGAAAAATATTTATATATGACAACATCTGTAATGGACACTCCAATTATAATAGTGCAATGCATACACAAGTGCTGTCTTACAGCGCCACTCAAGTACTATGGAGTGTTACTCTTTGTCTTCGTTGTCAAGCATTGTTGTTGCAACAAAGTATCGCCGGCTGTCAAGCCACTGCCACTCATATTTTTTGCTTGTAATATTTATCCACTGACAATAGTCGCAACCAATGACGGTAGGACGAAGTCAGGTGTGCTTGTATGTAGCAAAACACCCGGAGATCATTGGCTCAACTCATACTGTTCAACTACGCTTTTATACCTACTTCTCCAGCGAGCAGGTTTCACTTGAGTTACTGCTGGCATTACCACATATTGTCAAAACGTAATTATTGGAAGCGGGGCCTAGAACCCTTACATATTAACTGCTAACAGGAGAACGTAAGCTTTGGTTTGGCTGCGGCATTAATCATAATGTTGCTGCACGTTCAAATGGTTTAAACTAACAATTGTGGCAATTACTCATTTACTTGAACCCAACGTCAAGTGGCACTAACAAAGCGTTTTTCGCCAGGCAACTTGTATTGAATACAGTATTTTTATGAGTTAGACTGCCAGTTAAAATAATTTGTAATTGATGATGCCACTTATAAGCTCAGAGTTTTAAATAAAATATTTAGAAAACATAGACATTGATATATGTGGCCCTCTTGGGAGTGTTTAAGAAAACTCTAAAAAATCAAACAAAGCATTAAGGTAGCTTTTTAAACATTAATGGAAAAATTTTAGTTACCTCAGCATTTGGCAAAGAACTCAGCATTTTCGACACCATTTAAATTGCTCATATAAAACCCAATTATCACAACTTACACTCATCCGCTGCCATCAAAATAGAAGTACATGTATTGTTCCGAACAGCAGCTTCCTTGAAAGCGAGTCGGCTTGTCGTTGCCCTCTTGCGTTCTGGCGTGGGAGCTATGAACCACCAGTGAGCTCAGCAAGCACTGAGGCCCTTCTGACACAGAGTAAACCGTAAGAGGTCCTCCGAAGTGCTGGCTCTTAGAAAAGTCCATCTAGCCGTAAACGTAGTTGTTTTGCCTAGACATGTCTAATAGCTGTTTGGAGGAAGGCGAGGTGGAATCATCTTTTCACTTAATGTTAACAGCCTTAATAAATTTGTGTTAAGCTCAAAACGCTTTGTCGACTTGATATGGTGATCCACTTTTAGGAGTTTATGAGTAACTCAAAGAGCTAATATCTTAGTAAATCAGGTCATTAGATTTCCCTACAATCTAACCTAATCTTGGTTAGGTATCTACTCCCTTACAAGTCTATATAATTGGCTCTCACACTTCTTTGTTCGATTTTTGGTTTTGGTCGCGCTTCTCTCTTTGCTTTACATATTGTTAGATAATGTTGAGTTATAGCTGTTTTAAAGAAGCTTTTCATTTTTAATGAGTTTGGTGTTACTCAAAAATACTTCCCGAATTCTACAGCGCGCCTCATGTCAGAGGATATTTAACTGTTATGTTACCAGCGTGGATATAGACTCCTCTAGTAACAGTCACGCACTCAACATAATCGGGTCTGATGGTTGATTATTTCATTATTTGTGAAATGAATTCCGTTAATATTCTTATAATTAACTTTTCCTCTGTTATTATATTATTTGCAGTTATCAAGATGCCGGAATTAACACCAGTTCAGGAGTACTATAATGGCAAGACCATATTTATTACTGGCGCCTCTGGGTTTATGGGCAAGGTTTTGGTCGAAAAATTGTTGTACTCATGCTCCGCTTTAAAGGAGATCATTATCATTGTTCGCCCAAAGCGCGGAAAGAGCCCCGAAGTGCGTTTGGAGGAGATGTTCAAGTTGCCGATTTTCCAACGTATACGAGAGGAAAAGCCGGAAGTGCTAAAGAAGGTCACCAGTTTCAATGGCGATGTGACTTATGAAAGTGAGTTTTACTGTACAAATTAAATGCTTAGGATTCTTAACTATTATCACAGCCATATACATATGTATATGTAGTAGTACTCAGAATTCTTAAACATTTCGATCAAGATTTCCGAATTCACTTTTTCGCTCGATTTCAATTAAACTGACAGCTTATTTAATTAATTTTTCATTCTTATAGTATATTACATTTCTTCTATAATTTCAAGGTTTTAAGGAAACCCTTGTTATTGTTGTAAAATTTCATTAAGAGGAGTACATAAATCAACTTTAGAGGGTATACCAAAGAGTATTAATAAATAATTTCCTTCATTTAAAAAACCCACAACCAACCTCCAGTTTTTCATTTAACTGATCTCATCGTAGAATCATATTCGGGACAAAAATGTACCTAAAAAATATCAGTAGAAGAATAATATTTCTTGAAACCATATTCACAACATTTTTTTTGTTAATATTTTGATTTCTGAATACTTACATAACGTGAAACTATTCAGCCATAAATAGTCCGATATTTGGCGTTGGAGTCGAAAAATCTTTTAAGTGATCAATGTCATAGGTTCGTTATTGCAAGATAATTTTATTATATATGTACAAGGTGCTTTCCAAAGTAAACTTTTTGAATCTAGCGCCCCCTGATGGCGCCATCTATGTATATGCCGACTGATGCGTTAGAATCTGCTATCTTTATCGATTGTCCAGTGAGAAGTTCATGACATTTCATTGATTGGAAATGAAGATATTGCCTTTTAAGTGTCAGATTGTTTGTGTTATTGGTGCGAAAATGAGCTTCGAACAAAGAGCCAACATTAAACTGTGCGTGAATTCATCAAAAATCAGCCGAAATCAACATTGAAATTCATGGAAATGGAACTGAACATCTCCAAAACATCGATTAATTGCATTTTGACCGAACATTTGGGCTTACGAAAGGTGTGTGCACAGTTTGTTCCGCACAAATTGACTGACGACCAAAAATTGCTCAGAATCCAACATTCAAAGGGCGATTATTTGACCAAAAATCACATTTTAACCATTGACCACCCCCCGTATGCAGACGTAGAGGCCATTCAAAAGGCTTGCACCAGCATACTGGCGGCCATACCGGCAAACTAGCTGAAACACTCGTTCGACATGCTTTTGGACCGTGCACAAAGCTGTACTGAAGCAGAGGAGTGTACTTTGAATAAAATAAATTGATTTTGCTGAAAAAACCATTTGTTGTGTTTTTTAAAGTCCTGTTTACTTTGGGACGCCCCTTGTACATCAAGACAACTTATTTAATGGTAACAAGCTGTCAATTCCAATTATGAAAACGTTTCGTATCAACTAGATTGACAAGCTTGAGGTGTCAAAGCTTCATGCGAAAGAATGAACTTCCTGATTTTTTCCTAAAGTTGAGGGGCTTAGCATTACGAATTCTGAATTAATTAGTGTGGCTTTCACCCTGGACATATTGCGTTATAAAATATTTGTAAATTCCATGATTTTTGTCTTCGTTAATTATAGATCTTGGTCTCAGTGGTGAAAACTTGAAATATGTCACCGATAATACAAATATCGTGTTCCACATGGCGGCCACCCTAAAGCTGGAGGGTAATTTAAAGGATGCTATTGACATGAATACAACAGGAACGCGTCGCGCTCTGGATATTTCTAAACAAATGAAGGGTCTTGAGGCTTTCGTACATGTGTCTACTGCTTTCTGTAACTGCGATCAGGAGGTTATGTACGAGAAGGTATATGAATACCCACACAAACCAGAGGATCTCATGCGCATGGTTGAATGGATGGATCTTAAGACCTTGGAGTCCATCACACCCGAGTTGATGAAACCCCACCCAAATACATACACCTACTCAAAGCGTTTGGCTGAGATTTTGGTGCGTGACCACTACGAGACCATGCCGGTGATTATAGCGCGTCCCAGTATCGGTAAGTGCTATATGGAGAATGTTTATATACACATACAAATAATGATTTGAATTATTAATTACTTATATACCATGTATGTATATTTAACTATGCGATCTTTAAACGGGTGTGGCGCAATATGCTTCATCTTCACCTTATCGTAACTGTAAGATAATTAATGTGCGTTAATGCTTCAATGAACTCTTTGTAATTAATTAACAATTCATTTAATTTAATTAAGTACATATGTACAGTACTTTGTTTTCGACAATTTATTACTGTACTTATTAGAATAGAATAATATTTTGAGCAGCAATATTCTAGTATATAACCAATTAATAAGGAGTGGAGCCAAAAGTAACTGTAAAAGCTTATGAGTTCACTCTAAAAACTCCACTTCGTATCAATATTTAGTTGCAAATTGCGACAGCTTAAATACTTGCACATATACACACATATCCTCGTATACATAGGTGTCAATCTGTTGCATCAACAGTTGCCATGCAACAACCCGCTCAAGATTGTTGCACGTTGTTGCGGTAACTGTTTTACCAGTGGCAATTGTTTACGAGTCAAATTAGCAAATTAGGAGCTGTAAATACGGTAATTTTCGGTAACATACATTTGATTAGCCATTTCCGTCTTGCTTTGATTATATTGGAAAATTGTTTGTGTAACAAGGTTTTAACTGTATGGAAAATATAAATTGAGTTTTTATCGCTTACGATTCACTACATCATATTATATATGTTCTATCACAAAATTTCAAGTTTGCGCTCTCAGATATAACCAAAGCAAAAATTTGCTTTCAATATGAGTGGTTTTGTTATACCGTTTTTCCTTCGCCTGTAACGTATGAAAAGTGACGTTACGCTATTTTGCATTTTAAGTGACCGAATGGAATCAAATGAAGTGTTTTGGTCAAACATTTGATCAACATGTTGAAATTTCAAATAAAAAAAAAAATAAATAAAAAATGAAATTAAAATATGTTTTGAGCGCTATTAAATATGCTCTCTTTACCTTTTTTTTAGTACTTTTGAGAGCATTAAGCCCAAGAATCGGCATCTCGTACTCAAAGTTTAGAAAACATATATTTAATAGTTATTTTGTTTCGAATTTTGCTTGAGTAAACAATTATGATTGTGTTTTAAGTAATTTACTATAGCTGATAAGTTATTATTTAATTACACTTTAGGTTTATGTTTAATAATATCCTAGTATATAATTATTTGTTTATATATTAATTGTAATTTATAATATACATACATACATAGCTGCATAAATATTTGATCTAATAATACATATATCATATTTCAAATCCCCTTATTGCTACATTCACATACAAATTAAGCTTATTTATTACTTATTCGTCCAAAAAGCTTTATTCCGTCTCGCTTTACATTCGCTAACTAAATTCCACCATTGATAAAATTGAGTTAAGTGCTTTCAATGTTAAAACGCTTTCCGAACATTCTGGCTTTTCGCTCGCTTGCGTTGTGTAACTAAAACATAAACAAAACTTGAATATTCTGAAACAAATATTTGTTAGTGCTACCTGCAAACATGCGTCAAAAGTCAGATGTGCATAACTAAAGCTAAATCGGTTTCCACACCCACTCCTCATAAATTTATTAACCGACCAGTGAAATTAACAAAATTTTGTTCAACACAAAACCAGCAGTTAAAAGTGCAAACATATCTGAAATAAATACAATTATTTATATGAAATATAAGTAATGAACTACAAAAAGTAAGAATGAAAAAAAACGAATCAATGAATATACATTAAGTGCCTCAGCCAGTGAAAATCATGCTTATAAAACAGAGAAAAAATTTATGAAATATGAACCACATGCCACACATTGCCAACATGCATACACAGTTACATTTATTAACGAACTCCTTATTTGCTTACAAAATGTGCTTACAAGCGGATCAATTTGCTGCCAGCTTCTGCTCATTGTACAAACTCAAGCTTAAATACCTCACCACCGCTCGCCTCCACATAAACGCAGCATTGCGGTAATCAAAAAAACAAAAACCAAAAAATCGAAACGTGTTTGAGTGAAACAGTTGAAAGTGTCAATGAAATGTTGCAATGCCACCGCTAAACCTACCCAGCTGATAACTCGATACCGATACCGACTCGCACGTCCTGAAACATATTACACTATCTCGACGTGGTACAGCTTTGCTAAGGCCAATGCAATGCTTGCTTTAATAAAGTAAGAGAAAAGTAACATGCGCATAACGGTATGTTCGAAATCGAAACTGAAGACAAAACAAATGCTCTCATCCTGAGATCCCGACCAAGCTTCCTTCACCCATTCCAACGAATCATGTGTTTCTTTTTTTCTTTATCCACGTCTTCCCCCTTCGTATCCAAGTTCATATACATTTCTTCCTTCTCATCATATTCGTTTTCCTCAAAATAATTTATTATTTGCCCACATTTTTTCACATTTTCATTTTATTTATTTTTTTTTTTAATACACGTATACTCCCTTAGATTGAAGCTTCAGAATACTTCACATAAACCCACCTCTTTTTCTTCATTTTTTTATCACATATCTATATTTGCTCCATATCTTCTTGAATAAGTTAAGATTAGATTGGTAGTCGCGAAAAAATATCCTATGATGTGTTGTACATAATTCATGTTTTCCAAAATTATTTAACAATTTTAAATATTCAATGAAATTTTTGTACAAATGTTAAATGCTCTTTCTCAATCAAGTTCGGCTTTTTTATGACATCATTGCTCCCAAATGTTGCGTAGTTTCCGGCAAACTAAAGAATCATTTATCCCATTTTGGGTTCCAAAGTTTTCTCAAAAAAGTTTCGCAATAATTTGTAGTCGAGATCCTTTATTTTTTAGCTCAACAATACAAGCCACTATTTACTAGACCAATATCTAAGGTTCTTTGAATACAACCGACCAATTCCAAGCGATCGGTTCACACCAAAATTAGTTCACAATTTCAGTAGCAATATACGGGGCCTCAATTAAATATACCACACAGACATCCATTATTCAAAACATTTGATTCTGTTATGGTCTCCCCACATATCCTTTGTGATTTTTAATTTAATTTCATTCATCAAAAGCTATGACACATCCGGTTTTATATCATATATATTCTTTTCCTGCATACATTACTTTCCTTCTCACATAAACCATTCCTTATTATGCCAGCATACCAATCCTTTCTATACAAGTTTCCTATCCTGTACGAAAAACCTCTCCTTTTCTTCCTGTTAACTTAATTTTATTGCTTCCCTTCCAATTATATAGTGTCGCCATCGGCGTATGAACCCGTACCCGGGTGGGTTGACAACTTGAATGGGCCCACTGGCCTTTTGGTGGGCGCCGGTAAAGGTGTTATACGTTCGATGCTCATCGATACACGTTTCAAATCTGAAGTTATTCCAGTTGATTATGCTATCAACGGACTTATTGTTATGCCTTACGAGTTCAATAAACAGCCAACGCGGTATGCATACCCCTTCCCATATGCTTGTATTAAATCCGAAAAAAATCTCTAAAATCTTGCATTTACCGACACAGTCCGGCCTCAGTGCCAATATACAACATCACCGCAGCGGAACACCGTAAAATGCAGTGGGGTGAGGCGATCGAGATGGGCAAGAAGATTGGCTATGAGTACCCCATGGAGTTGTGTTTGTGGTATCCGGACGGTTGTATCACCACAAATCGATTGCACCACCAAATCAACGTTATACTCTTCCATTGGCTACCGGCATACTTTATTGATTTCATACTATTTCTTTTGGGTCAGAAGCGTTTGTAAGTGTGTTGAAATTTTTCGAAAAGCCAAAGTGGTGTTGACAGTTCAACATTTTAGCATGTTACGGGTGCAGCGACGTATCCAAATAGGCCTCAGTGTGTTACAATTTTTCTCGATGCGCTCATGGGTGTTCAAGTCAGCAGCATATGACGGGCTGTGGAAATCACTCACGCCGGAGGATAAACAAATGTACGTAAACGAAAAAAGTATAAGCTGCATATGAGCAAATTAAATAAGCAAATAACATTAACTGTATGTAGTTTCAACATGGATATGGACCCCAAGGAGTCAATTGAAGAGTATATGCTTTCCTGCCTGCACGGCGGACGTCTATATCTGATGAAAGAAACGCCCGAGTCATTGCCGCGTGCACGTCGCAATCTAAAAATGTGAGCGCAAGAGACAAAGTGGACCGAGTGCTACTTTCGTGAAATACCTGAATGTCTAACTTGTTTACGCATTTCTATACACTTCTGCCTTTTACAGCTTATACGTTTTGGATCGGTTCTGTAAGACGGTGATAATCGGCTTATTGGCCTATTGGCTTTATAATCGCATTGCGTCCTTTATCTCCGTTTAAAGGTCTCTTCAGACAGTGGCGTGAGTTGTAATCATGAAGCAAGCAGCATGATGAATGGATTTTTTTATTATGTTATATTTGCAGCGCTGAATCTTGATTTTTTTGCTTCAATTCGCTTTATATACAAGAAAAGTATCTAATGGTTATGAAATATTTGTTTTTATATATTTAGGTTAAATTGTTTAGTTATAAGCGACTCCATTGCCCATATGAACATTTGTATGTACATGTAAAACTTGTGCGATGTTTTTTATAAATTTTTTTTAATAAAAATGCATATTTTTTTGCAAATTCAGTCCTGTGTCCTTTTTTGCTATTTTATTCTTTTACATTGCCAGGTAGAGTATTATCATTATCGGTAAGTGAGCCAGAGTTACGAAAGTATTTAGTCTTCAATAAACTAAAATATCAATTGAGTTCTTAAATTTGAGTATGCGTTTGCGAGAAAGAGATCAGCAGTGTAAATATTAGCCAGGTTCTCTCTTCTCAACTTAATCAAATTAGCTCAGTAGACAAAATAAGGGATTCTATACTCAAAATACTTAAAATTAGAGTAAAAGCAAAATACTTTTTTATGTAATTGAACTCGAAACGACTTAAACTGAAGCAGACGGTACTTAAACTAAGATTTGAAAAACAATGTTAAACTAGCCTTCAAGTTATTTAATTTTAATGTTTGAATCTGGCATGTTAAATAAACTACAGAGAAATATTCCGTTAAGATCTTTTCACTTTCTCGCTTCAGGTGAGTTGATTCAGCTATGTCTGTTTGTCTGCAACCGAAGTTACCGTTTTTCTAAGTCAGTCTAAAAATCCATTTTTCGTTGACAATAACGAAATTGCCCTGTGGCCATGCCTATAGCAGAGAACGGTGTTATATCATCAATAGTTGTTTTAATGAATTTTCATAAAATTTTTTATTTTCGTTTGGATTTCCTTCGTAAACCCTTGCACAAACTTCATATCCACTTTGGACTTTAAATAGTTCAAACGTAGTTGTGGAAGGATATATTTTTTACATTTATAAATAATTCAGTGTGGCCCAAAACTAACGTACGGCATAAATTTGCCGCCATTTCAATTAATCTTTAGAGTTGACGAAGTTAAAACACCATTTTGTTGATATTTTCGATCTGCGTCCGCCAAGATTTCATTATTTTGATTATTTTGGAAATATTGTTTAACAATGAATACACCTCGTTCTATCGTGCATTGCTTCGTTTTTACCAAGCCTGGACTGTCAGCTTACGATTTGTTTTTAGGGTTGTCAACACTTTTCTACATAAATGGCGGCATATTTAAATCTTGCGTTAATTTCGGAACACCCTGTATTTAATTCTAATTCGTTAAATTGCAAAAGTTTGTGCAATATGCAAAAGTCATCCGTAAGATGTGACCTCTACTTGGTTGAATATTCAAATAGAAAACTTTTTTTCTATACACGAATGGATATCATTGCCTCAAGTCTTCTGTCATGAGAAATACTTACTCATAATGAAAAAAAACAGATAAACTAAATATATACATTCATACGTATATTCATTTATATATTTATAATTTATAATAGTTTTATAAAACTGTGGGCAGCCATTTCAGCCGTTTCTAGTATATTCTTCAAATAGAGAATACCAAAAATCTTAACGGGTTCCTTGGGTAAAAAATAGCAATTTTTTTTAACAATTTTAATTGTTACAACTATTAACAAAGAATTTATGAAACTTTTGGAAAAAATATTTTGAACTCGGCCATTGCGACGCCCATTCCGGTGACCCCGCGTTGGCAGGGTAACTCCCGACAGGACCATCTAAGGTGAAAAAATACTTCTTTTAGTTAAAACCTTAACGAATAACATGGAAAAAGGACAAAAACTGAAAACTGTATTTTTGGCAGGTATTTTTACAAAAAAAAAAATTACAATTTGAGTAAAAATTTCGAGACATTTTGTTTTTAAATAGTTGTAATCGAAAAAAATCCTTCGTCTAAGTTTTTATGAATTGTATATTAAAATATAAAATACTTTGTATAAAATTTCTTTAAGATCGATTGAGTAGTTCCCGCGAAATCTTGTTAACCGACTTCAAAAACACAGTTTCTAAAAAACGCGCTTAAAAGCGACGCACTTAGCCTAGCTAGCCTCGAGCGCACAAGTTCTCACGGCTGTATTTGCCAAACTATTACTCAGATCAAAATGAAAATACAATATTCTTTAGAATTTAATAAGACAACAAAAGATGCAATATTCTGAAACCCGTTAAAACATGTTACGCTTTATGAACTTTCCGAGCGAATATGTTTCTACCGAACCAAAACTATCAACGAAAATATTATTAAAAATCTCTGAGATAATACATGATCTTTATGAAGAACTGACATTGTCTGGTCATAAACTTCTTGTGTTTTGTATTTAATTTGAGGAACTCTGTCAAACCGGTTATTGTCGATAAGAGTAATCGCAGTTATAACTCGGTAAAAAATTGAACATCCAAGGATTTCGACGTTATGATTCGGTTTGTTTGAAATGTGTAAATAAAATTCTTCGTCGTCAAGTTGGCAACACAAAACATGAAACACAAGCAAATATACGAGATACACCTTTATTCTATACATATACACTAAGTTATACCATAGACACATAAAATCCAATATTTACACACAGCTTAAATTATTCACACACATACATATAGAATTACTTTACACATTATAAAACAACAAATACTCACATTAACAAATCTACATAAGAAATTTATACAAAATCAAACATAAAAGCAAGAAATCACACGCACACTCACACTTAACACTTGCCACCTACTCACACAACCACACATCACATAACTGACTCACACACTCACAGCCAACTAATACAGTCATTGTGGCGCGGTTAACCGGTAAATATATATTAAGTAATTACAAGATAGAAAATATTTAAATTAATCGATGGAATTACGTTTAGTGTCGCCTGCCGCATTTGAGCCGCAGAAGGGTTGGGTGGACAACTTGAATGGACCCACTGGCCTGATGATTGGCGTTGGCAAAGGCGTCATACGCTCGGTGCTTGTCGACGAGAAGAATCGCTCCGAAATTATACCAGTTGATTACGCCATAAACGGACTCATTGTGATACCTTATCAGTTCTACAAAAGTCAAAAACGGTGAGCAAATGTTAAATAATCTAAAATTAGCGAAAAAGTCGTCCTTGGCTCAAAGGAAATTAGCTGATGGAACAAGAACGACTACGTAAATTTTGTCCTAAATTGCCCAATTACATTTACATTCTTCTTAGACCTGCCGATGTTCCCGTCTACAACATCACAAATGCTGATCATCGCAAAACGAAAATGGGCGATGTGATTACCATGTGCAAACGCTTGGGACGCGAATATCCGCTCAATGTGGGTCTCTGGTATCCAGATGCTGTCATCACCACCAATAAAATATATCATGCATTCAATGTGCTGATGTTTCATTGGTTGCCCGCCTACTTCTTGGACTTTTTGCTCTTGATATTCGGACAGAAGCGATTGTGAGTCGAAGTTACGATTTCGAAATTACACTTAATCAATTCAAAACTCTCTTCCAGCATGGTGCGCGTTCAAAATAAAATATCCACGGGTCTTGACGTTTTGCAATTCTTCACCCTCCATCCTTGGAGTTTTGCTTCAGATAACTTTGCCAGTTTGTGGCGGAATCTCACAACAGAGGACAGGGCAATGTAAGTATTGTGATTAATTGTGGGAATAACAAAAACATAAACTATAATTTGCATTATTTCCCCACCGAAATGCAGCTTCAATATGGACATGAACTCCGATTACAGTGAAGAGGAGTATCTCATCGGTTGCATTAAGGGAGGTCGCGAGTACATTTTGAAAGAAAAGCTTGAAGACTTACCGAAGGCCAGATTCCACCAGAAGATGTAAGTGTGAATAAACAAAATAAAAATATTTCAAATTCAATTGAAGGCATTAATTAGCACAAACAACAACTTTGTGAGTTAAAAATTAAGTATTTTAACAGTCTTCACCAGCGCCAAACCCTAATTGAAAATACCACAAATGGAAATAGTCATATTTTTTTAAATAATCCTTTATGAGTAAAGAGATCCAATGTATAAACTAAAGGGTGATCCATTTCGAGTTTCTCCAAATTTTAAAGAAAATTTCGAAAGACCAATCTTTCAATTTTCGATGACTCGTTCGAACATTTCAACTGGTAACTGGTAAGGACACGCGTGATGTCTTACTCCAAGGCCTGAACCGAAACGATATTGTCCTTATAAACTTTAGACCTTACATATCCCTGCAGGACAAAGCCGAACGGCTCTTGAAACTCTTCATGTTGCTCTTCGTCCCAAATACGGCAATATACCCATTGAGCCAGAAATGAGTATCATCGCTGAATAAAAGTTGGCTCAAAAACGTCGGATTTTTTTGAAATTTTTCAAGAGCTCATAGAACGAAGCTATGTCGCTGCAGTTCTTTCACAGGCTGTATTTTGTACGTTTTCAATTTAAGATCTTGACGTAAAATGCGCCAAGTATTTCCATACGTCAGTCCGAGTCGCTGCGGACCGTGCCGTAGTTTATTTGGTCGAATATTATCCAACAACGAATGATGGGTCTCAAGATGGGTGATGGTATTGCGAATATACCATAAATTGAGCGAAGCGCGCGAAACGTGAATTTTTGTAATAAAATTTAACGATTTATAAACGTTATTAAGGCGTAAGTCTTTCTATGATGAAATGCCAAATAATACTGAACAAAAATAACATGACTCTCGCGTGATCTGTAAAAAAAGGCTATTGAAAAAAGTACCTCTACTTGTATCACCCGTTAGTTCTTACCACAAATCAACAGCAGTGACTCGGCGTTGAATTTTAATGTAGCCACTTCTATGATAGAAATATAGCCTCTGCTTTGACTATACCCAATACATGCATTACGAGAAAATTATAACTTATTTGGGGTCAACATAATTTTGTAATTGCTAATGAACGTTTTTGTTTCCTTTCCAGAATGTATGGCATCGATCGATTTTTCAAAATCCTTTTTGTAGGGCTATTCGTATATTATCTGCTGAAGTGGACTGGCGTTTTGGCATTGTTTTCGGGCAACAAACAATGATAATAAAATACATATATGTATACTTTAGGTGTACTTAAGTGTTTCATCTTGCCTGCCAATTACAGAAAAATTCCAACTACCTCAAATAATTGTTATTATTATTACAATTAGTCAATGTATATTTCTTATTTGTTCTTACTGATTTGAAATTAAAAGAAATTATTTGCGTTTTCTTTGAGGGCCCGTGTTTTAATAAAACTATGCTTGTGTTACAATATATGTATTTCTATACCTATTTGCTATAAAATTTTATAATTTGTTTAGTTCATTAGTGAAATAAAAAATAAATATATCAAATATATTTTACTAGTTTTAGTATTTGAGGGTCTTGTAGTGAGTATGTGATATGTCCTTTTATACAATTGGTTTATGTTTATTTGGAATTAATGCAATTACAACTCTCAACGCAATACTTTCGGTTCGTTATAACTTATAACTTTATGAGACTATATGAGGCCCGTAACTATATAGTCTATGCTTTCAAATAATTTACTTCATCTCTTTTGTTGCTAATATGTTCACGTTGTATTTTAAACTTAGTTAAAAAGAAGAGGAAGAACATTTGATTGTTATTTTAATACTTATGAAAAAAGAGAATACTTTTCATTAATTGGAAAAGGTAAATGAATTTGGTGTTAGAAAATATGTATGTATGTGGAACAATAATATTTATAATCGGCTGAAGGCCTCGTAGCCAGTGCTGCGTTTATGTATTTATATAATAAAACTCTTTTTGTTATATGAATTATTATAAATAAAATAAATAAATATTTATAATTTCTTTAACTTGCTAAAATCAGTGGAATATTTGCCGAAAATCAGTATCGCCTTCTTCTGTATCGTCGGCGAAGTTTTTACTAAGATTCCTTTCAATAAACTATTATATTTGATTAAGTTTTTTAAATCAAAGGAAAAATATTTTTTTATTTTGATTTGTTATGTGTCACCAATCTGCAATATGCAACATTGACCCGAGTATTTGATATATCATTATGATTCAAATGAATCAAAAGTTACACACTCTACCATTCACAATACGAAAAAGTATGTGTCATTCTCAACAGTAAACCTGTCATAAAATATGCCAAACGGAACTTGGTAGCAAGATATGCATACTCATTCGTACAAATTCAACTCTATGTATAATTTTGTTGATGCTTTTCCATGTGATGCACACAAAATATCGAGCAGAAAAATGGTGAATCAAAAGCGGCCTTTATTATTTTGCGAAATTTTATATGTTTATAAGAAATAATTATTATTTTATGAGTTTGGTCTCAAAATTTCAAATTTTATTACTTATCGAGTGTTATTTTTATTGAAAATATTTATGATCTCCAAATTGTGCCTTTTGATAGAATATAAAAAAGTTATATTTGCTAATGTCTTTTTACCTAAAAAATATAAATAAGTATGTATGTATATATAAACATAAATATGTATATAAATATAAATATATACATATATATATAAGAAGTATGTATTATAATTTTTTTTACTAAGTAAGACACGACAAAAAGCGTGTTTTGTTTGTTTAATATGCCTGTAAAAGTGAGCGAGTGGTAATGATTCTTTCCTAAATCTATTACTGACATCATATTGCCTTAAACTGATAATTTTCGAATGAAGTATATAACACATAAACAAATACATATGTAAATAATTATTTAATTAATTTGCTTTTATTATATACCGAAGAAAATTGAAAATATTGAAATAATGTTACTACTTTATTTCCTGAAATAAGGCGATATTTCTTATTCTTATACCATAACTCCGTCATTAAACAAGCGAAATAATAATTGATATTTTCAGAGATTACTAGTAGAAGTAATAAGTCATTATTGGAAACTGCACATAAAGAAAAGATACATTCTTGTTAGAAAAAAATTTACAGTAATGGTTTTATAAAAAAAAGTTGCAATAATAGCAAAAAATGCAAAAGGTCACAAGCGAAACGAGTTTATAGTTTTTCGTTCGAACGACACGACACTACAAAGGATTGGACTTGGAATTCAATAATATTTTTCGAACCATAAAGGTTATGCTAAAAAAAAGCTCATTTAAAAACCGCCCATTGTTTTAGTATTTTGACACAAAATAATCAGTTTTTACGTTTTCAACTTGCCTTACAATCAATTACAATTACAACAATAATCATGTATATGTTATGTATGTTTTATACTTAAGTCATAAGAAATTTCAATTTTTTCGCCTTTAAATATTACTAATAAATCAATAATACTTTTACGAACAGTCACGCCTGCTGTGCAGGAACCTTTTCCGGGTTGGGTGGATAATCTGAATGGGCCCACTGGTGTAATGATCGGAGCTGGAAAAGGAGTAATACGCTCAATGCTATGCAATGGTGAATTAAAATCGGAGATCATACCAATTGATATGGCCATAAACGGTTTAATTCTGTTACCATACCGTTTAAATATTATGGAAAAGAGGTAATCAAATTTGAAACTAATATTTCTGTAGTAAAAGGAAAGAATTTAGTATACATTTTAAACAAATAACCGTCAAATACAAAATATTTTTATTTTTGTGATTTCTTATTCCTGCCAGATAAACGTATAAGATCTTTGCATTGCTTCTAAAGCGCGGAACTTTACATGCATAAGAAATTTCTTTTAGGATAAATGTGACAAAACAACTGCTAAATGTTGCAAATATTTTTATGTAAATTAAATATATCTCAAAGGCATTTATTTAATCTCAGTATAGAAAATGGAATTTGTTTTTCCTTCCTGATTCTTTCTTAAAAATATATTTCTCAGAAATTTTTCTTAAACTTATTTATTTGATTTATGTTTTATGGATTTTATGATTTAAACATATGAATCGGAGCATTTGACCTTAAGTTTTTCCCAAACACATTTTAAGCGGGAAGGTGTCTTAAACTTCTTAAGTACAGTTATAATTCGCTTATTTTCATTAAGCTATGCACTTTTATTTTATGTTTCGCTGTACGTCAGACATTTGCTTTGACAGAAAAGTTCAATGTTTGCTTTTGTCTGAGTACGTTCACATCGAAGCGAAACGCAGCAAGGCGAACCAAAATGTTTGTAACTCTCAGCCTTTTACGGTTTTGAAAACAAAACGTTCATTCTGGCACACCGGTTGCTTTCTTCGCATTGTTGTTAAAGTGTGATCAAGCTAAGCGAGAAAAGTTCTATGTGAAAAGACAATTTGTGATTTGAATACTTTTGCGCCTTCATTATCAAAAACGTTAACCAAAAACATCTTTAGAAGCACAAGTTAATTCATTCCATTCTTCCTGTCTAATTTGTCAGAACAAAAGTGGGAGTAGACATTTTCCTAAAAGAAATTTGAGCCTACGAAATCGTAAAATTTCTTTCTAAAATATGTATGTAGTTCTAAAATGTATTCATTAGTATTATGTAACACATATATTTTGTCACATAGGCCACAAAATATACCAGTCTATAATCTAACGGTACCCGAAACGAAAAAGCGCACTTGGAAATGGATTATGGATGTTGGACGTGATCTAGGTATAAAATATCCATTCGAAGTTGGGCTTTGGTATCCAGACGGCAATATTACTACCAACAAGGTAATTTATACAATGAGAATTTTGCATGAATGCTGAGATATGAAAAGAAGAGAAAGCAGTAGATTTCATCAATCATGTAAAAAGTTTGACTTAACCTAAAAATGTTGTAGTTCAATTAATTACTTTTGAGGAATTTAATTTAAACGATCTGACAAAAATTGCATCTATATATATTTGCAAGCCTTGATAGAAACAAATTTTACTTCCATCGTGTTATTTATAGTACAAATAATGATAGTAACAAGATCGCGCTATCGTTAGGTAATGAACTTAAGAATGATAAGATGCAGCACAGATAACTGTCAAGTGGCCTGAAAATTGTAAAACGTTGCTTTATGTTGACTCTTCTCATTCTTAAATTCCTTATCACGCTCTTGTATTATGTTGCTGCTTCGTCACATCTGGCACAGTCTAAACCGAAAAAACAAACAGTAAACACTTAGCGAAATCTCTATTCCTTACGTCCTCTTTGTAATACTTTCGCAACATAAAAGTATTATATCTCTATTTGTACAGATTTATCACTGGTTCTGCGTTGTTATGTTCATGTGGTTGCCAGCTTATGCTGTGGATTTATTGTTAACCATTTTCGGCCAACGTCGTTTGTAAGTTGAAACCTAAAATATCAATAGTTTCTTTAAATGTATTGGAATGTTTTACTAAATGTCTGTCCATTAGCATGGTGCGTGTTCAGACACGGATTGCAACCGGCTTGGATATGCTGCAGTTTTTCACCACGCGCTACTGGGACTTCAAATCACAAAACTTTGAGCAAATCCAAGAGGTGTTAGACCCACGCGACAAACTCATGTAAGTGTTGCTCTCAAGCGCATGTACCTCAACTTATATTGTTGTAAATCGAAAAAGGTTTAAAATCGAAATGAATGACGTCGATGACTATGATTATTTGCGAGGGTGCATTCTCGGCGGACGTCAATATGTAATGAAAGAACCACTATCCTCATTGCCCCGGGCGAGGACGCAGATCAAAATGTAAGAACACGAAATTACCTAAGTGTGTTTATTAGTTGTGTTTATATGGCAAAGTGGCTTAATTCGAATAAGCAATTTCGAAGATGTACACAAATTTGTTTAAGTCTTACCCAACATGTTTCTGTGTAAAAATTTAAGTCGCGAGGTAGATTCAAAGAATAACTTTTCAAAGTCAGTTTTGTCAAACTAACTTAACTTAAGCTAATTTGCCACATAATCACAGTTATATACTGTAACGGTACAATATAATATTTATTTTGTATGAAACATTTTTAACTTCTATTGCTTTTTCAAGGTTATACGTTTTGGATCGGGTTTGCAAATTTGCATTTTTGGCTGGAATCTTATACTGGTTGTGTTCGAAAATTAATTCCTTCGGATTCCTACGCTTCACTGCAATTGAAAATTTAAAATAAGCTTGCTTTGTTTTTCTTGTGTTTTAAATATCATGTTCGTAATTGTATGTATGTATGTAGAGTTTTTTAACTTTTTTTCCACTGTCACTGTAAATAGTTGCGGCACCTTTATCGTTACATTATATAGAATATAGCAGCGCAATGTCTTTAATAAATAATAGTTAGTTTGCACCACCATTTGTTGTTTAAAATCTTCATTTACCGGAGGTCGGCGAAACTTAATTATAAAACAAGTTGATTACTTTACCCATATTTTTGGTGTCGAATGGTTTATACTGTACGTCAGGTACTCTCTCACTAACATAAATAACCATATTCATAATAGGTACTAGTCATAGGGACGGCTAAGGACCTATATCGCCCACTTATGGCACTGAGCCATACTATGTTAAAAGAAACATTCTTATATTCAATTTATTGACAGTATATCTCCGTCACTATATCAGGTATGTAATGTCAACCAGAGAGAGGCAAATAATTATAACCAGTATACGCAGTTCTAGTAAACTAGAGTATAGCTGACACATCTGGTATTAAAAGTCAACTACTAGTAGGGCGAAAATATATGGGTGCTAGAGTAACGAAATGAATATATTACGTCCATATTTGGTTCTCTGTGTCAACCCCGTCCAAGTAATTAAAGCTAAGACATCTTATAAAATTATTGAATTTTAATTAGTTATTTTCGTTGAAAGATCCTAATATTAGAAGCACTGTGTGTTTGTGTTAAGGGGGGGGGAGGACTTAGGTTTTAAATTTTTTTTCGAACTTCTTTAAACGACCAATATGTCGAGAATATTGTGTACAAATTTTGAGTCAATTATAGTCAAACTAACGGAGTTACAGCGTTTTAAGCGACCGGCCGTGATACCTGACTTTGAAACTTTTGAAACTACTTCCCTTAGTCACCATGTACCTAATTAGGTGAAAACTTGGCCTAGCCCTCATATAACTAATTCAAGATTTTCGAACATACGATTGATTGGCGATGGTATGTGAGGTACTTTAATGACATCCTGGGAGCTAATATTAACTTTCACTGAAACGTTTCAATTGATGAAACAAGTTTATGGCGATGATTGCCTATACCGTAGCAGAGTGCACGAGCGGTTTCAACGTTTTCAAAGTGGTCGATTTATCGCATTTTGACCGAACATTTGCGCTTACGAAAGGTGTGTGCACGATTTGTTCTGTACAAATTGACTGACGACCAAAACTTGCTCAGAAACCAACATTCAAAGGACATCATTAAAGAGGTCAAAAACGACAAAAACTTCCTTTCCAATATTATGACTGATGACGAAACGTGGTGATGATGATCCCGAAACGAAACGCCAGTGTGCTGAATGGAAGGCACCGGACAAGCCGAAACCCAAGAAATCGCTCTTGGAGAAGTTGGAAAAGTGAAGAAAATGCTGATTTGTTTTTATGATTCCAAGGGTATTGTCCACAAAGAATTTGTTCCACCCGGCCAAAACGTTAATGGGGTATTCTACCTTGGAGTTTTGAAGCGTTTGGTGCGCCGTATTCGACGTGTTCGATAATGCGCCGTCCCATCGATCGATGCTTGTGACCGATTATTTGACCAAAAATCACATTTTAACCATTAACCACTCCCCGTATTCACCTGATATGGTTCCGTGCGACTTCTTCTTCTTTTTCGGTAAAATGCATTTGCCTATGAAAGGAAAGCGTTATGCAGACGTAGAGGCCATTCAAAACGCTTGCACTCACATACTGGCGGCCATACCGGCCAACGAGCTAAAACACTCGTTCGACATGCTTTTGAACCGCGTAAAAAGCTGTATTGAAGCAGAAGAAGACTATTTTGAATAAAATAAATTGATTTTGCCGAAAAAAACCGTTTGTTCTGTTTATTTTTAAGTCCTGTTTACTTTGGAACGCACCTTGTATTGGTCTGTGGCATGTTAATTGAATGTAGAATTGGTGAAAATAGATAAAATCAAGTCAATATTTAGTACCCCAACTCCAATATACTACTATACGTAATTATTTTCGTTATTCTAACAATATTATGTCGAATGGGTCAGTTATTATTTATATATACACACATGGTCAAAATAATAAGTACATATTACGCCTGTGTGTACCATTCAATGATTAATAAATTCTCTTTTATTCATGTTTAAAGAGAAATAATATCATATTTCATTTCATATATGGCTTAAATAACAAAAATAAAGAAATTTGTAATAATAGTTGAAATAGATACTTAAATTTCTAGCAAATAATAAAAAGACTAAAAAAATGGCTGGACAAAGTAATAAGTACACCCGGTATCTGTGAATGAAAAAATGTATAAGTTTGAGTTTTCTGTTTTCTGTTTCCTGTTTGATTTTCATTTACTTCCTTTACCAGCATCTAGTATATCCGCCATTATTTTCAATTCCTTTTGAGTTTATTTTTAGTATACTGGAGATAAGTTTTTTCAACAAAATTCCCTAACTGATCCTTATGAACGATTGCTTCCCAGTCCATAACTTTAGCTCCCCCAAAGGTTTTTAATTGGATTCATGTCGGGAAATTGATATGGTCATTTAAGAGAACTTACACTATTGTCCTGAAAATAATCTTTTATCAACCTCGTAGTATGCTTAGGATCATTATCCTGCTGAAATTTCCATATTAGTTGCATATTTTCCTCATCAGATGGCAGCATCGTGTTTTCCAAGATATCTTTATATTAGAACCTATTCATGGTGCCTGAAATATGATGTATTGGTCCTACACCATACCACAAAAAACAGCCCAAACCATTATGTTGCCGCCATCGTGTTTAAGGGGCTATACCAGTGTAACACATGAAAAATTAGGCGATTTTCGTGAATTTTTTTAAGAGAAAGTACGCGATTGAATATCTGGAATTTCTTTGAACGTAATAAGGTAAATTTTTAGCTATACTTTAAGATTTGTTTTACAAAAATGTTGAAAAATAACGTAGTTATGAGCTGTCTTCAGAGGTGTCAAAAAAAAGTGCCCCAACTGCTGACATGATTCCGGCCGAATGAGCAGTTGAAACAAAAAAATTCAAAAATTTTATTAAACTCAAAGCTATTTCCTATGCAATGGTCTACGATCTTTGAAAAATATCAAAAATTAACAAAATGGCGTAATTTTGATAAAAAAAAAATTTTCAGGTAAGTTTTTTTAGGTAAAAAATTTTCGTTTTTTAATGCCAAATTGACAATTTTCAAAACAACCAAAAAGATCGTAAATCATTGTGTAGTAAATGTATTTAATCCTTAAAGCATTATGCACGAAATACAATGGCCTTATCCCTCTCTTCTGAGGTTTAAGACGATTTTCTTTTCCTCCGCACTGCAATGCTTTTTTCTACCCATCTGTTCAAATTACTTGAACAATAATATAGTCTACTATCAGTTGACTGCATACAAAAATGCATCAAATAAAAGAAAACAAGTAAGGAAGGGCTAAGTTCAGGTGTCACCGAACATTTTATACTCTCGCATGATAAAGTGATAATCGAGATTTCATTATCCGTCATTTACATATTTTTTTATTTTGCTGTAAAATCAATTAGATTAGTAGTTCCTGAGATATGGTTTTTGGTCCATAAGTGGGTGACGCCACGCCCATTTTCAATTTTTAAAAAAAGCCTGGGTGCAGTTTCCTTCTGCCATTTCTTCCGTAAAATTTAGTGTTTCTGACGTTTTTTGTTAGTCGGTTAACGCCCTTTTAGTGATTTTCAACATAACCTTTGTATGGGAGGTGGGCGACAATGTGTGTTTTCGATGAGTTTTCACTGATAACTATCAATAGCGGCATTCTCTTGCTCTTGCAAGATTGCACGATGACACAAAATGCAAAAATCCTATACCGAAATATGCAAGGGCAAGAGAGTACCCATCGCAGAATCTAGTGATATATGACGCCACGAAAATAAACATAGGTTTTGGTCTGACATATTTTACAGCCATTGCAAATAATTTTCTGCGTGTGTTTGTTGTTGTGCCGTTGCACCAAAAGGAAAATTCTGCAATTTCTGCACAGGGCAAGATTTTGCAAGAGCAAGAGAATCCCCCTATTATGAGAATATCAAGCGACAGTTGTTTTTGTATATGGAATATAAACAAATATCAAGTGACAATTTAGGACCTGCAAAATATGTCTTCCAAAAACATCGATTAAACTAGAGCAGGCACCGATTATAATGAGTGGAATGTAAGTTTTGAAGTAGTTTTCAGCGAAAACTGTGTTTTCGTTTGATATATTTTACATGGACGAAAACACAAGTTTTCGTGCGAAAACCAGTTTTTCCCACGAAAACATGTTTTCGTTGTCGGTCCGAACATAGCATAATCTATTTATTTATGGCTTAGTTATGACACTTTATAGGTTTTCGGTTGTCGCTATTTTGTGGGCGTGGCAGTGGGCCGATTTTGCCCATCTTCGAACTTAACCTTCTTATGGAGCCTAGAAATATGTGTACCAAGTTTCATCATGACATCTCAATTTTTACTCAAATTAAGGCTTGCACGGACGGACAGATGGACGGACGGACAGTCAGACATCCGGATTTCAACTCTACTCGTCACCCTGATCACTTTGGTATACATAATCCTATATCTGACTCTTTTAGTTTTAGGACTTACAAACAACCGTTATGTGAACAAAACTATAATACTCTCCTTAGCAACTTTGTTGCGAGAGCATAAAAAACAAAAAAAGCTTCCATAGCGCGATAGCGCGATAGCGACTTTTCTACAGATTAATAATCTTTTTGAAATTTTTGCTTTAGACCAAAATTGCGGCCGCAATCGCGGATATCGTACTGGACCTTTGTTTTTCTGTAATTTCAACCATTTATTTAACTATGGTACACCCAATAAATAAACATAAAAATGATTTTGTATTCGTCATGAACGTATTTATTTATAAAAAAAATCGGACTGATTAGTTAATTCCAACATTTAAAAACATCGCGAAAATCTGTGCTTTTCGGAGGGTCTCACTGAGACGATCCCTTAAGGAATAGTATATACATAAATATGTATGATACTATGCTCCTTGTTATAGTGAATAACAGTGCAGGAGTAGAGTAGAAGAGGGGCTTCTCACGCTTTATATCTAATCATATATATCATATACATATGTATGTATATAATCATTCATCGAATGTAATTGCAAAATCGACTGCTAAAACCCAGATACTACAAGTAAGAAAACACAGGAATATTTGCCAGCTATAATGCACTCATCTCAAATTATGATTCGACCTTTTCTTGTTTAGTTACAACTATCACAATAATTCATATACAGTCGAAACTCTCTATAACGAATACCAAGGGACTGGATATTTACTTCGCTATATAGAAAGGAAAAAAATTTTGCTCCTTTTAACATT